>NC_072043.1:5517157-5654657 GCF_027791375.1 Indicator indicator
TATTTCCATCCTCCACAGCTGCAGCTGTGTGTGCTTTTGTGAGGGGTGAGCAGAGTTTAACTCTTTGATGCTCCCTGGGAGATGTGCAGAGCTCATGGAGCTCACCCTCTGATCACCCCTCTGCTAGAAAACAAGAACCTGCTCCTCTTTCAGCCTTTCTGAGCATGCCAGCTCCCAGCAGCCCCATTTGCCATCCTCTCCAAAAGCTTTCAGGAAGAGGTCATCCAGCTGACCCTGAGCCATTCACCAGCAGCTCCACTAATCCCATCTGCAGAGCGGCTGAAATTGGGAGGCCAGCAGCACACTGTGCCAGCAGCTCTCCAAGAAGGGCTGGAGACGCAGGAGTGGAGTTGTCTGCAGGTCTCCTGTTCACCTTTTCCACGGGTGATCCCCCTCCTTTTCCCAATGACTTTCTGGGATGCATGTTGAGAACCTTCCCACAGCTCTCCAAGCAGGGCTGGAGGAGCCAGAGTGGAGTTTTCTGCAGGTCTCCCGCTCACCCCTTGCAGAGATCCCCCCTCCTTTACCAAATACTTTCCTAATCTTCGGGATGCAGGGCTGGAGGAGCAGGATTGGAGTTGTCTGCCTCCTGAGCACTCCTTGCATAGGTGATCCCCTTCCTTTTCCCAATGACCTTCTGTGATGCACGTTGGGAATCTTCCCATAGCTCTCCAAGGAGGGCTGGAGGAGCAGGAATTGAGTTGTCTGTAGGCCTTCTGATCACCCTGGCATGGGTGATCCCCCTCCTTTTCCCAATAATTTTGCCAATCTCCAGGATGTATATCAGGAATCTTCCCACAGCTCTCCCAACAGGGCTGGAGAAGCAGGAATGGAGTTTTCTACAGGTCTCCTGCTCACCCCTTGCATTGCTGATCCCTCTCTTTCCCCAATGAATTTGCCAGTCGCCAGGATGCATATCAGGAATCTTCCTGTAGGTCTCCGGCAGGGCTGGAGGAGCAGGATCAGAACTGTCTACAGGTGTATGATTGATCACCCTTTTCCCCAGTGACATTGCCAATCTCCAGGAAGCACGTCGGGAATCTTCCCTCCGCTGCCTGCAGCTTGCAGAGCGCCGTTGCTTGGCGTGATGAGGCTGGTGGGGGTTTAATGAGGTCACTGCAGTTTAATGTTGCTGCAGTAATCTCTTTTGTTTTACTACATTAAAATATTTGTGGTGGAACGGCCGGGCTCGCTGTAAGGCGATCTGGCTACCTTAATGTTATTGTTACCTCGGCAACGCTAATGGCAGCTCAATAACATTATTGCCATTTAATCTCAACGACAATAAAATGAAGGGTAGGGCTGCGAGCCCTCCACGATGTGATGTTACTACAGTAACAGCATTGTTAGCGTAATCACGGGAGCAGAGTCAACTCGGTGGAGTGGAATGTTTGGTGCCAGAGCTTCATTGTTGCCGTGGCAACACGGAGCATCCGCCAAAAGGCGCGGCGGGGGATGAATGAGAGGAGACGTCACGGGTGCACCGCTACTACAGCTACCCCAGGGCTGGCAGCACGGGAAGGTCACGCTGCTAGAAACTCGCTTCAACCTCCTGATTCATAGATTTGTAGATTCTTAAATTCATAGAATCATAGATTCATAGAATCATAGATTGAAAGATTCTTAGATTCATAGGTTTATAGATTCTTAAATTCATAGATACCTAGATTCATAGAAGCATAGAATAGATTCCTAAATTCATAGGTTCATAGATTCTTGCATTCATAGATTCTTAGATTCATAGAATCATAGATTGTTAGATTAATCGATTCTTAAATTCATAGATTCATAGAATCATAGATTCATAGATTCTTAGATTCATAGGTTCATAGATTCTTAAATTCATAGATACCTAGATTCATAGAATCATAGATTGAAAGATTCTTAGATTCATAGGTTCATAGATTCTTAAATTCATAGATACCTAGATTCATAGAATCATAGAATAGATTCCTAAATTCATAGGTTCATAGATTCTTGCATTCATAGATTCTTAGATTCATAGAATCATAGATTGTTAGATTAATCGATTCTTAAATTCATAGATTCATAGAATCATAGATTCATAGATTCTTAAATTCATAGATTCTTACATTCATAGATTCTTAGATTCATAGATTCTTAGATTCATAGAATCATAGATTCATAGATTCCTAGATTCACAGAATCATAGCTTCATATATTCTTAGATTCATAGGTTCATAGATTCTTAAATTCATAGATTCTTAGATTCATAGATTCATAGAATCATAGATTCATAGATTCCTAGATTCATAGAATAATAGCTTCATATATTCATAGAATCATAGATTCATAGATTCTTAGATTCATAGAATCATAGATTCTTAGATTCATCAATTCTTAAATTCATAGATTCATAGAATCATAGATGCATAGATTCCTAGATTCACAGAATCATAGCTTCATATATTCTTAGATTCATAGGTTCATAGATTCTTAAATTCATAGATTCTTAGATTCATAGATTCATAGAATCATAGATTCATAGATTCCTAGATTCATAGAATAATAGCTTCATATATTCATAGAATCATAGATTCATAGATTCTTAGATTCATAGAATCATAGATACTTAGATTCATCAATTCTTAAATTCATAGATTCATAGAATCATAGATTCATAGATTCCTAGATTCTTAGATTCCTAGATTCTTACATTCATAGTTTCTTAGATTCATAGAATCATAGATTCATAGATTCCTAGATTCACAGAATCAGAGCTTCATATATTCTTAGATTCATAGGTTCATAGATTCTTAAATTCATAGATTCTTAGATTCATAGATTCATAGAATCATAGATTCATAGATTCCTAGATTCATAGAATAATAGCTTCATATATTCATAGAATCATAGATTCATAGATTCTTAGATTCATAGAATCATAGATTCTTAGATTCATCAATTCTTAAATTCATAGATTCATAGAATCATAGATTCATAGATTCCTAGATTCTTAGATTCTTAGATTCCTAGATTCTTACATTCATAGTTTCTTAGATTCATAGAATCATAGATTCATAGATTCCTAGATTCACAGAATCATAGCTTCATATATTCTTAGATTCATAGGTTCATAGATTCTTATATTCTTAGATTCATAGATTCATAGAAATAATATAGGTCATCCACAACTTCCCTGGACAGCCTGTTCCAGTGTCTCACCACCTGCACAGTATAGAATTTATTCCTTATCTCCAGTCCAAATCTCCCCTCCTCTTGGTTGCCCTCCTCTGGATCTACTCTGTCAGTTCAGTGTTCTTGGATCTACTGGATCCACTCCAGCAGTTCAGTGTTCACCACTGGAGTGTTTTTATGGGGGGCTTTGTCCTTCCTACCCCCTAACCCCCACTGCCAGAGCTCTTCAGATCCAGGCTGTTGTTTTAGCAGCAGTGGGTGAAGATTTAAAGCTCTGCCTCCATCCAGTTCCAGATCCTTTTGCCCGGCGTTTTATAGCAGGTGGCTGGTATGGAGCGATAAGGTTTTATATTTATATGTCATCTTCTGTCGGGAAGGATCCCAGCACAGGCTACAAATTATCACCCTGCAGCAGGGCCAGGCAGGCAACTCCACACACACTGCCTCTGAGCGACAGGAGGGGGCTTCATCCAAGGGCACAGCAGCTCAATTTGCTGGAGAGACACCGACTGAGATCCCTGGCTGCAGGGCACCAAAACCTGTGCAAGGCAGAGTCCCCTTTGTTTTGAGGACTTACCCGGAGTCCCCAAACTGTGTGAGACAGGACAGGGGGCTTTGTGCATGCCAAGCTTCAGAGCTGCCTGGGTAGCTGGTGGTTTGCACAAGGTGAAGTGACAGCTTCAGTGCCATGTGCAGGTGACAGCTCAGTCGCTGCAGTTTTCTCCAGCCTCCAGGGGAGGGAGACAGAGTTACCGATCGGTCCCCGGCATCGCCACCGAACCCCCCCCGCCCCGCATCCCTGCCGCATCCCGTTTGCTTGTCCTGCCACCGCATCTACCAGCCAGGTTTGATGCCCCAGTTGCTCACTTGCACCCCTGAGGGTTATTTCCACCACCTCCTCTCCTGCTTGGCCAGGCAGGATTTATCCTTCTCTTTGAGCCCCTGTGCTCCCTCCCAGCTTCTCAGGAGGTCTCCATCCCTTGACAGGTCTTCTTGGTGCATGTGGACCCCAATTCTGGGTGCACTGTTGCCTGTTTGCCTGCATTCTGCAAGCCCAGCCTCCTGCTCTAGCACAAATTTGGGTGCATTCAGCGAAGCAGCTGCTCATCTCCTTTCATGCATCAGCATTTGATCTCTCTCCATGGGTATTTGGACTCTGACTACTGCAGTAATTCCTTGTTTGTCCTTCAATAAAAGACCTGTGAGTCCCCTTGACACTGGAGTTGGAATCAGTGGGACCTGGGATGTCCTGTGTGCCAGCTCTTCGTGGCAATCTGGTAGGGCATCCAACCTGCCAAACTGCTTCCTCTGGGAGTTATGTGTTTGAAAACACCAGCAGCAGCTCATCTCCCATTCACTGTTTTTCCCCATCATTTGCTTTATTAAATATTGATTTTCTGTTGCATTATTAAATCTTAAGTCCAAAGCATAAATTCAAAGTTGATACTTTAATCTGGCTCCTCTTTTTTGGCCCTTGGAACTGATGTTTTCGGCCAGTCACCCCAGAAGCATGTCCAGAAGCAAAAGCCTGTTGCAGAGGCTTGGGAAGTTGGTGAGCAGGAGCAGAAGGCTCTTCCCAAAGGGATCTTGGTCTGTCTGGTGCAGTGTTTGCCATCAAAAGTGACATCCAAGGGGATGCTGGCTTGCAGACCTGGACAGACCATGAGTGAAAGGAGGTTGCAGAGACATCAGCCAAGCTTTTCATGGAAGTTTAGATGTTACTGGCTGGAGGGAGGATATAGCCCTCTCTTTCTTTTCTATAGCAGGGAGAATTTAGCCCGGAGCCACTGCGTGGGCTGAGCAGCAGTGAGACATCCCTCCAAGTGTCCCACTCAGTTTTGCTCCCTGGGTTTTGTGCTGCCTTGCTTTGCCAAAATTGCCACGCTCAGGATCTGTGCTCTATGCTAGGGATGGAAGCCACAGATGGTGATGTCTTGTCCTAAATGCATCTCTTAAAACACAGCTCCTGGGCCGTGCTGTACAAAGCTGTGCTTTTCGGCAGTACAAACTCCCGACGAAACCAGGAGCTGCCCAAAACTCCAGGCAAAGCCAGAGGGATGCAGGCAGTGGGATTGCTGCCAGCACCAACTTTGAGAAAGCCAGCAGCCAGGCAGGAGGGGTGCAGGCACCCAGCAACATGTCCCCAGTAGCCAAGGTGGGTCGTGTTGACCCTCCTCAGCTGGTCCCCGCTTGCCTTCCCTTCCCTATCAGAGAGCTGCATGCAGCCAGCCACTGCCAAAACCCTGTGCCGCCAGCAACCAGGTGTCTGAACATGCTCCCAGAGCCAAGAGAACTCTGCAGCCAGAAGGGAGGAGGGGAAAGCAATGTGGCAGCATTGGCAATTTCAGGAGGATCAAAAAAGAAATAAGGGGAAAAGAAAAAAAGGGGAAAAAAGGCAGAGGGAGGTTTGCAAACGGCTTTTGGATGCTGATCCAAACGGGACATGCTGGGTGGCATGAAACCCGTGCCTGGCAGCCAGAGAGCTGAGCAGTGATTTAAACCCAGGCTCCCAGCAGCAGGGAAAGAGGCAGAGGGGGAAGCAGATGTGAACACAATGATGGAGATAAAGGAGAGGCCAAGGGAACAGCTGGCGAAGAGCTGGTCCGGCCCTGCCGCTGGCACCGAGGGCTAGAAAACCTGCAGCAAATATCCAGCAGCTTGAGGATGGGCTGGAGGGGGTTACTGAGTGGATAGGAGAAGGAACAGGAGGACCAAGGGGAAAATGTAGTGTTTTCTGAGCTGGTTTTTAATGAGGTTTTGAAGAAGAAGTTGAAGGTTGGAGAAGGAGAGTTGCACTGAAACACTGAGAGAGTCATGGTCTGGTTTTCTGTTCTGGCACTGCAATGGGAGAGAAAGAGATTTGAGAAAGGAGAGGAGGAATGTGAAGTATAGAACCAAAAGGCAAGGGCCTTTGGAAAAGAGGTGAATATGTGGTCTGTCAGAAAAGACACGGAAATATGGTCTTGAAAGCTTTCTGATTTGGGTTTTCTGGGTCTGACTGTTGTCTGTCTGTGAAGCTGGTGGTGAGGGATAGCTGTGAGTCCCTTCTTCCTCATTCCTTGGATATGAGGTGGCTTTGTTCATTAATCCAGGGCTGGATCCCTGGAAGAGCCCTACAGCATGGCCCCGCTGGGTGCAGGCAAGAGGATAGGAAGGTCTCACTGGTCTAGGTGGATGCAATACACTCATTGTCCATGTCTGGGTTGCTGGTCTGCAGTAGCAGAGATGCCTGTGGATTTCAGCACTGGGTTCCAATCCTTTCCTCCAGTAGTATCTAGTCTAAGACTGGAACAAGGTAATGAAGGCTGCAGAATCCATCCCAGCTTGCTGTCCTACATGAGATGAAATAAGTAGGTCTCAAAACCAACCCCTATGCTGCCCAAACATCTCCATCACCAAGCCCTCACAGCAAGCAGGCTCCCTGATGTGTCCCCTGGGCTGTCCTTTCGTGGACCAACCTCAAGGTGAGGGGTCAACAGAGATGTCTTCTCCATGGTTTGCCCTCCTTGTAATCCCTTCTCCTCACAGCCAGCCCGAGAGCTTCAGCCTTTGATCCTCCTCTTTTGCAAACACTTCTCTCCCCTAGCAGAATTAAATCTCTCCCATGCAGTTTTCCTTCCCTATCTTTTCTTTTTGGCCAAGTCTGTCTGAAATAGTCTTTTTTTTTTTTTTCCCTTTCCCCTGCTCCTTCAGCAGCAGGGCTATATAATTGATGGCCTCACCAAGCTTTCTGAGCTGAGCATTAAACCCTTCCTGCCTTGGCTCCGACTGGAGTTCATTACTTTCTGAAAAGCTTTGTTGTCTGTTGGTGCTCAGATGATTGTTGTTGTGGAGGGGAGGATATTGTCAAGCAGAGAGAGAGGAGGAGGGAATGGATTTGGCCAGGGCTGCTTTGTAATCAAATCCTACTCTCTTTCTTTTTAGCAAATTTTGGAGTGGGGAAATAAAAAAAAAAAAAAAAAAAGAAAGAAAAAAAAAGGCCTCTTTTAGCAGAGTTGTAATACCAGCACCCTCCCAAAGGCAGGAGCACAGAGCTCTTGGGGGTGGGAGGGAAATGTTCCTTTGCAAATTGCCTGTGAGAGTGGTCAGAGAATCAGAGAATCATTCTGCTTGGAAGAGTCCTTTCAGATCACTGAGTCCAACTGTTAGCCCAGTACTGCCACAGGTCACTGCAAAACCAAGACCCTCAGCACCACATCTCTAGGGCTTTTCAGTTCTTCTAGGAATGGGGACTCCGCCACTGCCCTGGGGAGCCTGTTCCAGGGCTTGACAAGCCTTTCTATGAAGACATTTTTTCCTCATGTCCAAGCTAACCCTCCCCCATGGCAACCTGAGGCCATTTCGTCTTGTCCTATCACTTGTTACTAGGGAGAAGAGACTAACCCCCACCTGGCTCCAACCTCCTTTCAGGGAGTTGTGGAGAGCAATGAGGTCTCCCCTCTGCCTCCTGTTCTCCAGGCTGTGAACAACCCCAGTTCCCTCAGCTGTTCCTCCCCAGCCCTGTTCTCCAGACCCTTCCCCACCTTTGTTGGCCTTCTCTGGACACACCCCATCCCCTCAACAGTCTCTTCCAAGCAGAAAGGCTCCGTGATTCTGTGGTTGGTTGGGGATATTTTTAAACCACGCAGAATTCTTTTGGCATCTCCTCTGGCAAGATGAAGCAGATCTGGTTTGCCCTCCGCTGCTGTTTCCTTTTGGCTCCACGGTTTTCCCAGCACTTAAAACACAGCGAGGCCGAGGTGATTACAAGGATTGGGAGATGCAGCGACACTTCCCTGCCAACAAGTAATTGATTTATTAAAGACATTACAATGCATTCATGGGCGAGCATAAGAGCTTCCTTTGAACTCACTGGAAAAATCCAAAGGGATTGGTGCCTGTTTGCAAGTACCACAAGGCAGAATAAATCTGTGCTCCCCCATCAGCGCCGCAATTTCATTTCCCTTTGACTGGCGCGAGTAAATATCACAGCTCGACAGCTCCAGTCCAGTGACCAGTGTGATCCAATTTAATAGCATTTAAAAATTCAAAGTGATTGTTAGCCAAATGGAAATGTAAGATTTCATACCCAGCCTGCCTTGGGGAGGAGAGGAAGAGCGGGGGAGGGGGAGGGAAGCGGGGAGGAATGTAGACAAATGGACTAGATAAAAAATAATGGAAAGTAACTTAATTAAAGAGGCTCGAGCCAAGTTAAAAACAGGCAGGGGTTTTGAATTGGAGAACCACAGGTTTTTGCCTTTTTTTTTTTTTTTATGTAATGAAAGGGAAAGAGGAAAGAAAAGAAAGGAAACTGTGGATAAAGAGCCTCCAAAATGGTTAAATGGAGGAGAAGGAGGCATAGGAAGGAAGGGGTAAAAATAGTCCTCCTGTGAAAAGGAGGAGCGCACGGGGAAGGAGGAGCGCACGGGGAATAGATGGAGCTGCTGCTGAGGCTGGGCTTTGGAAAGACAAACAGGAGAAGTAAAGGATGCTCTGGAGGAAGGCAACACCCTGCAGCTTCTCTGGTGTCCTGGGAGGTATGAGAGTGGCCAAAAGGAAGGCTTGAGGGCTTCCTTTAGGAGATCTAAGGAAAACTAGGGCCGTGAGAATGATCAGAGGACTGGAGGACCTGCATACAAGGAAAGACTGAGAACTGGGTTTGTTCAGCCTTGAGAAGAGAATCACAGAATCACAGAATGTTAGGGGTTAGAAGGGACCTCAAAAGATCATCCAATCCAACCCCCCTGCCAGAGCAGGGTCACCTAGAGCAGATCACATAGGAGGCAGGTTTAGGGGAAGGCTAAGGAGAGAACTTACTGCCGTGCACCATGGGACTCCTTGGGAAAAGGGAGTCTCCATCCTCCTGGTAGCCACTCTTCATGTACTGGTGCGTGTTCCAACCTGGAATTTTGTAATTTAACTGGAACATGTAAGAACAGATCCTCATGGAAAAGGAGAACAGCCCCCATCAGGTACCCTGAACACACTGATGTACGTCACTGCCTTGTGGTAGCATCACTTACCCTTTGCCTTTTAACTCACAGAATCACAGAATGGTAGGAGTTAGGAAGAACCTCTGGAGCTCATCAAGCCCAACACCTTTGCCAAGGAACACATCCAGGCAGGTTTAGAATGTCTCCAGACTCCAAAATCTCTCTGAGCAGCCCATTTCAGGGTTCCATCACCCTCAAATTAAAACAGTTACTCCTCATGCTTAGATGGAACTTCTTGTGTTCAAGTCTGTGCCCATCAAGCATCACCTGGAATTTGGTAGTGAGATTTTAACTGCCCCTCTGCAGATGCAGACACCCAGCTGTGCTCCCTGCAGCCTGGTGACTCATTTTTAACTGCAGTGCTCTCATCTTGTGTGGCCCATTGGAAATACCTGGCCTGGCAGCTGTCCTCACCCTCCTGGTTCCTTTTTCCATGGCTTCCCAAGCTCTATGGAGCCTGAAGAGCAGGTGCTGATAGAGCATCGATCCGAGTGGATGCTTCTGGGCCATTTGCTCTTTGGGCTTCGTTTCTCCATCCATAAAGAGGGGATAATAACACTCCCTTATCTCACTGGTGTGTTTGGATGATAGGGTTATTAATGCCCACCTTGCTGGCAGACTTCGAGGGAGTGGTGTGTGTGGGTACCAAGAGAAGCTGAGCACCTGCAGGAAAGGGTTGTCCTTGGTCTATGTGAGCTGGGGGATTAATTTAAGTAGCAGAGACCCACCTCAGCCCCGTCTCTTGCTGAACTTTGCAGTGCTAAGGTCCCTCTTCTAAGGACATTTTGAGGCATGGCAAGGATGGTGTGCTTCACTGTGTGGGCTCTGGCTCATTGGTGTTTGCTCTCCTTGTTTCTTTCATCTGTGTCCAAGCTTTGGGTTTGGGGCAGTTGGTGTATTGGGTCAGGATGGAGACAAAATGGTACCTTGGAGCAAAAGTGTTCCACAGGACTGAGGATGGTGGACAGGGGGCTCTTGGAGGCCAAGGAGGAGAACCTGTAAGAACAGGGCTGTGTAAAGAAATATCTAAGGTGAGGAAGAAATGAACCAGGGCAGCCTTGGGAGAGGCACTCTGCCTCTGGCAGAGTGGTGGAGCAGGTCACAAATCTGGTATGAAGAGATGTGTCCCCACAGGGACAGAAGGAGCTGCAGCATCTGGAGGCATTAATCACTTCACCTGTGGTTCATTTTGAACTGCTGGACCTTGCTGACCTCCAGCTTTATACGAAGATGAACAAAGAGTCTGATCATAAGTAGCAGCCTCCAGACCACCTAATCACAGAATGCTACAGCTGTGCACCCAGCCTGATCCATTCATGTTTCACCAGTGTCAAAGGTGAACACAGGAGGAAGCTCAAGCAGAAGCCAAAGCTCTTGCTGGAGCATGAGGAGTGAACTGCAAGGGCTGAAGCTTAGTGTGCAGAGGACTTGGAGGGGGAGAGGCTGCCTAGGGACAAGCAGTGATGACAGCAGCACTTGTGGTTGGGGTTTTGGTTTGTTTCTTTTGGTTAGGGTTTTTGTTTGGATATGGTTTGTTTGGGTTTGTTTTGTTTGGTTGTTTTTTTGTTATTGTTTGTTTTGGGTTTTGTTTGGCTGGTTTTATTTTGGTTGGTTGGTTTGGGGCTTTTTGTTTGGTTTGGGGGTTTATTTGGGGGTTTTGTTTGTTTTTGGTTTCTTTGGTTGGTTAATGGGGTTTTTGTTTGGGGGTTTTGTTTGGTTTTGTGGGTTGGTAGGTTGGGTTGGTTGGTTTGGTTTGGTTGGGTTGGGTTGGTTGGTTTAGTTGGTTTGGTTGGGTTGGGTTGGTTTGGTTGGGTTGGTTTGGCTTGGTTTGGTTGGGTTGGTTTGGTTTCATTGGTTTGGTTTGGTTGGTTTGATTTGGTTTGGTTGGTTTGGTTGGTTTGGTTTGGTTGGGTTGGTAGGTTGGGTTGGTTGGTTTGGTTTGGTTGGGTTGGGTTGGTTGGTTTAGTTGGTTTGGTTGGGTTGGGTTGGTTTGGTTGGTTTGGCTTGGTTTGGTTGGGTTGGTTTGGTTTCATTGGTTTGGTTTGGTTGGTTTGATTTGGTTGGTTTGGTTTGGTTGGTTTGGTTGGGTTGGTTTGGTTGGTTTGATTTGGTTGGTTTGGTTGGTTTGGTTTGGTTGGGTTGGTTGGGTTGGTTTGGTTGGTTTGATTTGGTTGGTTTGGTTTCATTGGTTTGGTTTAGTTGGTTTGGTTGGGTTGGTTGGTTTGGTTTCATTGGTTTGGTTTGGTTGGTTTGGTTTCGTTGGTTGGGTTGGGTTGGGTTGGGTTGGGTTGGTTTGTTTGATTTGGTTTGGTTTGGTTGGTTTGTTTTGGTTGATTTGGATGGTTTGGTTGGTTTGTTTTGGGTTTGGTTCGGGGGTTTTTTTTTTTGTTTGTTTGTTTAGTTTTTCTCCTGGTGGCCATTGCAGCATTCTGGGGGAAGCACTGCTCATCCTCCTTCCCTGGGCAGAGGAGCCACCACACTTTGCCCAGGGATGGGCCCCTGGAATCAGATTAGTGTCAGTGTGGGAAAGTGCCATCATAAACACTTTGTGCTTGAGCTGGGGGAGCGAGAGAGTGGAGATAAGAACAAATATGCAAGAGCATAGTGTGTGTTTAATGGAAGGGAGATTTATTTCTCTCTGTGTCTTTTTAAGCCTTTAGATAGATCATAAAAGGAAGGAGAAAAAAAAAAAAAAAAGAGCACACCAAAACCCAACCAACCCAACCCACACACAACCTGTCTGCCTGAAATAGCTGGAATGTAATTTAAAGAGCATCATTTTAACTACTACTTCACTTCAGAGATACCTGCCCTACATTTGTTGGAGGTGCAGGCTGTATTAGAGCATCTGATTTATCTTAGGAGAGGATGTGTGAGCTCCTTTTTTCCTACTAGGTCCCTTTTGATGAGTGAAGTGGTGCCAGGCTGGTTTGGCACATTCAGCCCTCTCTCTGATGCTTGATTCTTGTGGATGGAGAGCTGGGGAAGGACTGGGGAGACCCTGGGGCTGGGTTTGGAGAAGAGCTGAGGCTTCATGTTGAGTTTAGCAGGACAAAGTGTGCTGATGGACCAGATGAGCAATATAATAGAATCATAGAATCATTAAGGTTGGAAAAGATCTCTAAGATCATCAAGTTCAACCTTCTGCACAACACCTCCATGACCACTAGGTCATGTCCTGAAGTACCATAGTACATAGGGGTCTAGAGCACAGGTCTTCTGAGGAGCAGCTAAGGGAACTGGGATTGCTCAGCCTGGAGGAAAGGAGGCTGAGATAAGATTTCTCACTCTCTACAACTCCCTGAAAGGAGGTTGGAGTGAGGTGGGGGTTGGTCTCTTTTCCCTAGTAACAAGTGACAGGACAAGAGGAAATGGCCTCAGGTTGTACCAGGTGAGGGTTAGTTTGGACATGAGGAACAATTTCTTCTTGGAAAGGATTGTCAAACCCTAGAACAGGCTTCCCAGGGCAATGGTGGAGTCCCCATCCCTGGAAGGACTGAAAAGACATGTAGCTGTGGTACCAGCCCTGAGCTGTAGTGTTCAGAGATTCATAGAATGGTTTAGGTTGGAAGGGACATTAAAGATCACAGAATCACAGAAACATTCAGGTTGGAAAAGACATTCAGGATCACCAAGTCCAACCAATAACCCTGCTCTACAAAGTTCACCCCTAAACTATATCCCCAAGCACCACATCCAAACCACCTTTAAACACATCTGGTGTCAGTGACTCAGCCACCTCCCTGGGCAGCCCTTTCCAAGGCTTGACCACTCCTGCTGTGAAAAAAATATATCCTAACATCCAGTCTAAACCTACCCTGTCACAACAGATCATTTAGTTCCACCCCCCTCTGCCATGGGCACCTTCACAGAACCACAGAATCACAGAATTTCAGGGGCTGGAAGAGACCTCGAAAGCTCATCCAGTCCAACACCCCCCTGCCAGAGTAGGATCACCTACCCCAGATTACACAGGAACACATCCAGGCCAGTTTTGAATATCTACAGAGAGGGAGACTCCACAACCTCCCTGGGCAGCCTGTTCCAGTGCTCCATCAACCTCACAGTGAAAGCATTTTTCCTCATATTTACCTGAAACTTCCTATGCCTCAACTTCCACCCAGCACCTCTCGTCCTGTCATTGGACACCACCGAGCAGAGCCTGGCTCCATCCTCTTGGCACTCACCCTTTACATATTTATAAACATTGATGAGGTCACCTCTCAGTCTCCTCTTCTCCAAACTGAAGAGCCCTCAGCTCCCTCAGTCTCTCCTCGTGCAGAAGACGTTCCACTCCCTTCATCACCCTCATGGCTCTGCGCTGGACTCTTTCAAGCAGCTCCCTTCCACTAGCCCAGGTTGCTCAGGCAGCTGTCTTCTGCTGGGGGGCAGGCTGAGGGAGCGTGGAGATGAACAGGAGGAAAGATGGGGAGAGGAGAGCAGTTGTCAAATCCCTAGCTTGCCCTCTCTGCTCTGAAGTTCACTTGTAATATTTTCCTCGGCTCGGGCTGGTAATGCATTTTGTTCTCCAGAGTGTGCGTGGCCTGGCTTCCCGCGCAGCCTTTAATTAGTTTCTGGATGATGACATCTCCGCTGAGAATCGTCTCGTCGTGTCCCTCCGATCTCGAGGGGAGATAAAGGAATCTAATAAAGACATCCAGCATTTCTAGGTGATGGCTTTGACAAGCTATCTATTAACAAGCAGTCGTGTTCCGACTTTTCTCGGGTACCCTCGGCACGCGGCGGCTTGTCCCCGGCTTGGGCGCTTTCCCCAGGGGAGGCTGATGGAGCCTCCGCTAGCGCTGAGTGGGATGAGAGGGGCAGAGGTGGGGACCCTGAGCAAGGTGAGATGGAGTCACTCATTGGTTTGATGGTCACTGTGGAGGCAGTTGTGAGAGGCTGCCTCGAGGAGGAGCGTCAGTAATGCTGGAAAGGTGACGCAGTTATCTAAGGTTTCAAGATCCTTCAATTTTCTGCCTTTCGTGAGGCATTGTTTGACTTGCTGGGGGAATCCCAGGTGGCTCGAGGTGCAAAAAACTGGAAACTAGATCCTTGCTCTCTGCAGCATGTGTGGAGCTGCAAATGAGATCTGTCTAGACAGGGAGCTGAGCCGTCGAGCAGCCCTTGTTCGTCTGCGTTTCTTCCTGGCTAGCAGCACTGAGAATTAATTCTTACAGCTTTAGGGGGTATCTAGGGAGGGTTGGGTATTGTGGGTTTGATTTGAAAGAGGAAGATGAAGTAGTTTCTAAAAGAGATCAGCATCATTAGGTTAATGGGTGGACTTAATCATCTTGAAGGTCTCTTCCAACCAAAATGATTCTTTGATTAGAATCATTCAGGGAAGGCTCTGGGCAGCCTGATCTAGTTGAGGATGTCCCTGCTAACTGCAGAGGGGGTTGGACTGGATGACCTTTGGAGGTCCCTTCCAACCCAGACTATTTTCTGATTCTGTGATGAGTGCCCCAACCTCCTTTGGCCATCATAACATGAAAGCAGAACTTGGGGCTCCCAAACCTGAGTGATGGATTCTGCCTGCTCTACAATGCTGCTTGTTAGCAGCCATGCTAAGAGTTGTTTGATTCCCTAAAGGTGTGGGGCTTGCTTTTGGATGTTTCTTGTATTTTGAGGCAGGATATAGGATGTAGATCTCTCTGGAGCCTTGACAGCAGTAACCCAAATCTATCACAGAATTGTGGAATTGTTTCAGTTAGAAAAGATCTCGAAGGTCATCAAGGCCAACCTTCAGTGTAAGACCACCATGGCCCAGAGTGCCATGGCCACACATTTATTGAACACCTCCAGGAATGGTGACTCCACCACTTCCCTGGGCAGCCTCTTCCAATCCCTGACCACTCTTGCAGCAAAGAAATTGTTCCTAATCTCCAACCTAAACCTCCCCTGGCATAATTTCAGGCCATTTCCTCTCCTATCCCCTGATACTAGGGAGAAAAGACCAACCCCCATCTTACTTCAACCTTCTTTTAGGGAGTTGAATGGAAGGATGAGAAAGACTCCCCTCAGCCTCCTCTTCTCCAGACTAAAGAACCACATTTCCCTCAGCTGCTCCTCCCTAGACCTGTTCTGCAGACCCTTTAGCTGCTTCATTGCTCTTGTCTGGACGTGCTCCATCACCTCATTGTCCCAGCACCACAGCTCCTTAGGGTAGTGGGAATCTAGACCCAGAGCTCATCCAAACCTGAGGGACCAACCCCTGTGCTGGAGACCTGCCTCTCCTGTCGTGCCATGTTTATTCTGGCATGTCCCTCGTCGACTGCAGTAGGAGTGCTGCTGATTTATGCTGTCATAAGTGGAATCAGATTGGGCTCCCTTTTGGCACTTAGCTGTAAAGTTTATCTGCAGAGAGCCTGCTGCTTATGCCATGAATTATCCCCCCGTTCACAAATACTTTACTAATGAATGATTGGAAACGTCTTGTTTCCCCCACCCCCACCCCCCCCCCACCTCCTCCTCCTCTGAGTTATGATGATGCTGAGCCACAGAACCTGCTGTAAAAAAAATCTCCCGTCCTCCAAGCTGGGGAGAGCTTTGCTGCCACAGGAGCTGCTGTCTGCTGGGGAAATCACTCAGAGACGTCTCGCTGCTGTGTGACACATCTCATTACGCCTCGCTTTAACAGCAGCAATTGTCATTAGTTATTTATTAATTGCTTATTAAGGTCATTACATGTGTCCTCTCCCTTCCCACCCTGCTCTCTTCACATCTTTGGCCGCTGACAGGTTTGCCTGGAGGGGGCTTGGTTGGTCAGCAAAGCTGAGCCCACTGGAGCACAGAGGTGGGGAAGGGGGTGATGGAGCATACCTGGGGGGCAAGGTTGCCACACATATTTCAAAGGGGGTTGTCCACAAGCTGACATGACCAAGCAGTGTGGCTGGAAGCAGGTTCTAAGGCTGTGTTTGCTCTTCCTCGCACCCCGTGAGCTCTGGGGCTATGTGGGTAGAATAGTAGAATTGTTTTGTTTGGGGAAAAACCTCTAAGATCAAGTCCAACCATCAACCCAACACCACCATGGCCACTAAACCATGGCCTAAAGTGCCATGGCCACAGGTTTTTTGAGCACCTCCAGGGATGAGGACTCCACCACCTCCCTGGGCAGCCTCTTCCAAACCCTGACCACTCTTGAAGCAAAGAAATTGTTCCTAATCTCCAACCTAAACCTCCTCTGGCACCATTTCAGGCCATTTCCTCTCCTTCTATCACCTGATACTAGGGAGAAGAGACCAACCCCCACCTCACTACAGCCTCCTTTCAGGGAGCTGGATGGCAGGATGGAAGGATGAAGCCCTCTCTGCTTTGCTCTTAATTATGGCTGTGTTAGAGCAGCTCAAACTGCTTTCAAAGCCCATTCTAATACACCTGTAATTGAAGGCACAGGGCTCTCCATGTGCTCTCTGCCTACCTTAAAAAGGCAGAAAGGTTTTGAACACAAAAGAGGGAGAAGGGACAATGGAGGTGGCTGGCACTGCAGCAGTCAGATTGCCATGCCTTATTCTGACTTGGCAGCTGCTGCTGGAGAGAGGGAACTGCTCTGGAGGAATTTGATGGGGAACCCAATGTGGGGGTCTCTGGTCCCAGCTGGCTTTGGTGCTGCTGTTTCAGGATCATGGGCTAGGTTCAACATGCAGCATTACCATGAGAAGGGTTGGGGCATCCAGGGCTCCCCCTCACTGAGTTCTAGAGGCAGGAGCCATGGGAGCAGAACTCTGGAGAACACAGGGAGGTCTGTGGGTGACAGCAGTCAGAGGATGTTGTTAAAAGTGGGAGCAGCAGCAGCCTGGTGTTCAGGAAGCTGCTGGTGCAGATCACAGATTTGCTTGCAGAAGTCTGAATTTCTTCTTATTCTTTCTTCAAGACACTTTTATGGTTGTTCTTTGTTGTTGCCTTTGATCTGGAGCAGATGTTGTTTGTGCTGGAAGGAGGAGGTTTGCATGTTTTATGTGTGGGGGAAGCAAGGCACTGCTAGGCATACTGGAAGAGCCTTCTCTCTACAGGCACTCAGTGAGGCTCATCTGACCTCTCCTTCCCCACCTCTGGTGGAGAGGTTGCTCCAGATCCACTCTCCATTAATACTCAGGAGCTTCTTAGCTGAGACATGGCTGAAATTTGGGGTGCTTGAGGAGCCCAGCCACACCAAGGGGAGCAGCAGGAGACAGCAGTGGGAGTGGGAAACACATTCCAGTAGCATGGTCATAGCAGATAACATGGTTGGGGTATTGGTTCCCAGGTGTCTGAACATGAGCCAGCAGTGTGCTCAGGTGGCCAGGAAGACCAACAGCATCCTGGCCTTGATCAGCAATAGTGTGACCAGCTGGAGTAGTGAAGTGATTGCCCCTCTGAACTCAGCACGGGTGAGACCACATCTCAAGTGCTGTGCCCAGTTTTGGGCCCCTCACTCCAAGAAGGATATTGAGGTGCTGGGGTGGGTCCAGAGAACAGCAGCAAAGATGGTGAGGGGTTGGTTTGGAGAGCATCTCTTGTGAGGAGAGGTTGAGGGAACTGGGGTTGTTTAGCTTGAAGAAGAGGAAGCTGAGAGGAGATCTTATTGCTTTCTGTAGCTCCCTGAAAGAAGGTTGGAGTGAGGCAGGTGGTGGCCTTTCCTACCAGGTAACTAATGACAGGACAAGATAAAATGGCCTCAAGCTGCAGCAGGGGAGGTTTAGGTTGGGTATGAGGAGCAAGAGTGGTCAGGCATTGGAACAGGCTGCCCAGGGAAGTGGTAGAGTCCCCATCCCTGGAGGCATTCAAAACATGAATAGATGTGGCACTCTGGCACATGGTTGAGTGGTCATGGAGGTTGGGCATGATGACCTTAGAGGTGGTTTCCAACGTTAACAATTCTATGATTCTATGAGGAAGATGAACGGGGAAGTAATGATGACAGGAGATGGCAGGAGATGATTGAGATATGTGAACTTCTGCCTCTGCCCTGGCTGTGGGATGGGTGTTTGGAGGTGAAAGCCTAGCAGGGCTGTGGGCTGTGCCAGCGGCTGGAGGGTGTCTGTGTGCCAGGGAGGGTGTCGTGTAGGCAAGCACATATGCTTGGATCTGTACAGACATACATCACCTGCCTGAACACCCTCCAACATGTAGCACACCATATGCTTTGCTTAAATATTTAAGCAAGCTGCTTTCTGTCCCGAGGACTCCACGTGTGCAAGCGGGCACTGAGTCCAGGCAAACCGCGGGCATGCTCCGGGCACCTGCACGGAGGGCTGAGAGCAGCCCTGAGACCTTTCTCATCATCGTGGCAGGGACCAGGGGGGAGGAAAAATGAAGTCAGATCGATAGAGCACCAGCCTGCCTCTGGGGAAATCTGTGCTGTGTCACTGGAGCAGCTTGGCCAACACTGCCATGTTTAATCACTTCTGAGCAAGAGAGATGCAGAACACAAAAGGACTGCCCGCAAGGAGAGGGTTCCCGCCTGGGAAGCCTGCATTTGTTTAGCTTTATTTATTTATTCGTTCCCACAGGGGTGCAGCTCCATCTGCATCCTGTGCTTGGCATAAGAAATTCCACTTCTGCCTCCTCTGGCCCTCACCAACAGATGGGAAAGGTGATGAAATGTGCAGAGAACCAGAGCTCCGCTGACTCTTAAATAATATTCAATATAAACCTTGAGTCACTTATCATAGGGACAGACAATGGTTTGGGTTGGAAGGGACCTTAAAGATCATCTAGTTCTAACTGACCTGCCCTGGCAGGGACACCTGCCACTAAAACAGGCTGCTCAAGGCCTCATTCAACCTGATCTTGAACACTTCCAGAGAGGGAGCGTCCACAATCTCCCTGGGCAACCTGTTCTAGTGTCTCACCACCCTCCCTGGGAAGAATTTCTTGCTAATATCCAATTTAAATCTCCCTTCCTTGGGCTTCAATCCATTCCCTCTTATCACTACAAGCCCTTGTAGAAACTACCTCCCCAGCTTTCCTGTAGCTCCCTTCAAGTACTGGAAGGCCACTAGAAGGTCTCCCAGGAGTCTTCTCTTCCCCAGGCTGAACAGCCCCAATTCTCCCAGCCTGTCCACATGGGGGAGACCTTATTTGTGAAGGTTTCCCTCCCTAGAGTAGTAAAAGCCTCACAAGAAATCTGCTTGGTGCCTTCAGAAAGATGTTTCACATAGTTCCTGTGGTTAATTATTCAGAGGTTTAATTAGCATACAATAACTGTCGTGTTAAGTCCTACTGCTGCACATTTAACTGAAGGGGTAGCTAATGGCTTCGCTGACATCACTCTGGTTTGCTTCTCAATAACCTCATTTTGCCCCAGGTGGGATGCAGTCAACTGCCACTGCCTGAGCATGTCCCAAGCATGGTAAGGTTTTTTCCCCTGGCATATCACTGAAAGGAAAGGGTTGGAAGGGATCTCTGCAGATCATTGAGTCCACTTGCCCTGCTAATGCAAGTTCACTTACACCAGGATGCACAGGAACATGTCCAGGTGGCTTTTTAATGTCTCCAGAGAAGCAGACTCCACAACCTCTCTGGGCAGGCTGCTCCAGGGATCCAACACCCTAGAAGTTTCTCCTTAAGTTCAAGTGAAACCTTTTGGGTTCTGGTTTGTAGCTATTGCCCTTTGTCCTATCACTGGCCTCCACTAAGCCCAGTCCCATCCTCATGACCTCTACCTTTTAGCTAGTGATGAACATTGAGAAGATCTCCTCTCAGGCTGCTCTTCTCCAGGCTAAACAGCCCCAGGTTTCCTCATCAGACAGGTGCTCCAGTCCATTCTTCATCCTTGTAGCCTCTGTTGGACTCTTTCCAGTAATTCCCTGCCCCTCTTGAACTGGGAAGCCCAGAAGTGAACACAATATTCCATGTGCAGCCTCACCAGGGCAGAGCAGAGGGAGCTTGAGCTGGTTTTGCGCTGCATGAAGAGAGCTGCAAAGCTCCCATTACCCAGCCAAGCAGCACCACCACCATCTCTCCTCCTCTGCCTGCTCTGAGCAACGTTTTAATCTCCTGCTGTATTGCTGAGGGGGAGGATGTAGCACTTGTGTTTGGGGAAATCCAAGTTTAATTGGTTTTAATTATGTTTCAAAATCTGGTCAGTGGATTTGATTACAGATTTTTCCTGGGTGGGTGCAAATCTCTGTCTGCTGTAGTGGAGTCACCGTGCAGGCTCAGTGAGCTCTGCAAAACAGGCTGGGATGGGTTGATGTGGGTTCAGTAGGTTATAAAAGAAAAACCTCACAAAGGCTCCTCTGTGATTTAGCAGCATCATGCTGAAGATGACAGATGTTGCTCAAGCTGTGGAGGTTCTTACAGCTGGAATTTTCTTCCTGGGTGATGGACTTGGTGGATCTTCTCCCAAGGGGAGCAAGTGGATTCTCTTATGCTGGACAGTTGGAAGACTCAACTTGTCAGGGCACTGGGAATCTCATTTCAACTATGCTATCACCTAGAAAGCTTGGACCAGATGATCTTTGGGACCCCTTCCAACCTGGCATTCTGAGATTCTGTGATTCTCAAAGGTCTTTTCCAACCTGAACAATTCTGTGATTGGTGAGGTGTAGGAACAGGCTGCCCCAGGAAGCTGTGTAGTCACCATCCCTGGAGGTGTTCAAAAAAGTGAGTAGATGTGACACTTTGGGACATGGTCTAGTGGTCATGGAGATGTTGGGTAGAAGGTTGGACTTGATGATCTTAGAGATCTTTTCCAACCTTAATCATAGAATCAGTCAGGGTTGGAAGGTACCTCAAGGATCATCTAGCTCCAACCCCCCCTGCCATGGGCAGGGACACCCCACATTAGATCAGGCTGTCCAGAACCTCATCCAGCCTTAATGATTCTATGATTTTATGTTTTAATGATGGCAATTTTTTGCACCTCTGCTTGCCTCTTCCCACCTCTCCAATGGCCATGGTAATACCTCCTTGGGCTGGTTTTGCTCTCCAGACCATAAGCTGGATCCTTCTAAAGCTGGCATCACATTTCCTGGCAGTTATGCCAGCCTTGTCAGGAGCATGGTGTGGCAATCATAATGCTGTTGGGATTCATGGAATCATAGAGTTATTTTGGTTGGAAAACACCTCTAAGATGGAGTCCAACCATCAACCCAACACCACCATGGCCACTAAACCATGTCCCAAAGTGCCATGGCCACACACCCCTTGAACACCTCCAGGGATGGGGACTCCACCACCTCCCTGGGCAGTCTGTTCCAATCCCTGACCACTCTTGCAGCAAAGAAATTGTTCCCAATCTCCAACCTAAACCTTCCTTAGCACAATTTCTGGCATTTCCTCTTCTTCTATCACCTGATACTGGGGAGAAGAGACCGACCCCCACCCGAGTCCAACATGCTTTCAGGGAATTGTAGAGAGCATTAACTGCAACTCTCCTCCATGGGTTGCTTGCAGAGCATCTCCCAGTGTGGATGTGTGCTCCCAGGAGGCTGTGATGTCCCCTAACACTGGGCTTAATGACAACAGTGCATATTAATATGTCTTTTAGTGTCATCTTTGTGCCCTCCACTGTCCTGCCCCAGAGCCCCCACTGTTCTAGGAGCCTCTGATCAGTAGTTGTCCTCTGGTGCATGATTAGCAGATTAGCCATCGTGCCCAGAGCAGCAAAAAAATGAACTCCCAAAAGCCCTTCAAAACAGAGAATAATTCATTACCCACCTTGATTTCCACTTAAAATGTACTTTAACTACACTTCCAACTACAAACCCTAAATCACCCTCATGTTCACAAAAAATCCATCATTTTTTATTTTATTGCACGGCACTGGCATGACATAATCCCTTCCAGAGCGTCTCGGAGTGCTTTACGGATCAATAAATTACTTACCTGCACAGCAGAGGCAATGTGTGCAAGGCCATTGCAGTCATTCCAGCTCAGCACAGCCCTGGAAGGTGTGGGAGGTGGGAAGAGGCAGGGAAAAGGCCTCTGGGAGCGGGCTCAGCAACAGGGGTGTTGCAGTGCTTCGGGCTGCGGCTCCATGTAGCTGGATGGATGGGGCTCACCCAGGGAAGGGTGGAAGGAGCAGGATGCTTTGCAGGTGATTTGTGCCTCTCCTGCAGAGCAGAGCAGCAGGGTGCCAATCCACCACTCAGCCTGGAAAAAAATAAACTGAGGAAGGTGATGGTCTTTATTTTGTTCTGCAGGTGCAGGCTGATAACAGCAGCTGATCGTTTTTCTTGTGGAGCTCAGAGCAACCCCAGTCCTCCCCTGCAGCTGCATCACATCCTCTGCTCCTGCAGCAGCTGGGGCTGAGGGCTCCCTGCTTGCTCTTCAGCCCTTCCCCTTCTCTCAGCCCCACTTCTTGTCACTCCTGCCTCACTTGCTCTTTAGCCTTTCCCCTTCTCTCAGCCCCACTTCTCATCATTCCCTGCCTCATTGGCTCCTCAGCCCTTCCCCTTCTCTCAGCCCCACTTCTCATCACTCCCTGCCTCATTGGCTCCTCAGCTCTCCCCCTTCTCTCAGCCCCTCTTCTCATAACCCTCTGTCCCATAGCTGTGTCCTCTCTTTGGGTCAGGGCCCCTCATACCTGACCTGCTCCTGCCTATTCACAATGTCAGTGCTTTCACCCTGATTGAATTTCTCTTCCTTTTCATGGTGGTAGACCTTAGAAGCTCCTCCATAGACTTGTCTTCATGTCCATCTCCTCTTGGTGCTTTTCTGCTTGCAAGGGCATGACAGAGAGCCTGCATGGCTGTAGAAAGAGCTGCAAGCCATGGAGAGGCTGGACAGGAGGCTGGGCCATCTTATCTAGACTATGGGTTTGCCAGGAAAGCTTGGACCAGATGATCCTTGATGTCCCTTCCAACCTGGTATTCTGGGATTGTGATTCCATGTGCACATTTGGGGTGCTCTTGTTGAACCTGGAGTGACTGCTGCCTTTGGGGGAGTTTGAAGGGAGTGGATGGTGTTTTCTTGGATGAATGGAGCTCTGCTTGAAAGGGTTCATTATGGCTGGGGGGACAGGATGAGTACTGGAAGCAAGGTGAGGAAGAAGCACCAGCTCACACACCATGGAGGTGCTGAGGAGAAGCTGTCTCAAACCTCCTTAAAATAACAGAATCCCCTCTGGCTACAATTTCTTCCCACCTCAGCCCTATCTTCTCTACCCCCTCCTTTCCCCTCTGTGTTCTTATCAAATCAAATGAGACTGATGGGCTACTGCATAGCTGGTCGAGGTGGAGGAAGGAAGGAAATTCAGCCTCCTCCCCCCACACTTTGAGATTGGAGTCGGAGCAGAACCAGTTGCATTTTGATTCCCTTCTTTGTGTCATTGCAGTGTCTCCAAAAATCACTGAGATCTCTTCTGACGTCTCCATCAACGAGGGTGGCAACGTCAGCCTCACCTGCATAGCCACAGGCAGGCCAGATCCAACAATCACCTGGAGACACATCTCGCCCAAAGGTAAGAGCCAAATGGTACCAGAAATAACCCAGGGAGGGCTCAGAGACGTTTGGCAGTGGCTGGAGAGGTGTTGACTGGTTCATGTGGCACTTCAGTCACAAAGAGAAGCTGACATGCTCCAAAAAGACATCACTTAATGCAGGAGGTGATGACTGGTGAAGAAACATCCATCCTGGTGGCCTGGCAGAGGAGGCGATGCTTTTGCTCCTGTGAAGGACTGGCAGTGGGTGCCAGGCTGGGGTTGTGGTTGTTGGGCAATGGCCATTCTAGTCTGACAGTGTTTTGAGGAGTTTTTCTGGGGAATTCTTGCTTGTTGCTTCAAAGGAAGCCTGTAAATGGTGCAAATGAGCAGGAGAACAGAGGAAGCACTAATTGGTGGCCTTGTTAATTGGAAATCCAAACCGGAGCAGAACTGTGTGGGTGTGACTGCTGGGAAGCAAATCCCAAGACGTGCCTGCTTGAGAGCGTAGTATTGCCAGAGCGATTCCCAGCTGCTTTCTGGCATCTGCTTCTTGCTGCCCTGTTATTCTCAAGTGGCTGTGAGGTCCTCACACATGAGCTGGGGGTGAGAGCTGGGAGCTTCAGGTGGGATGAGCCACCCAGCCAAGGGCCAGCACCTGGCTCTGATCCTCTGATCCCATCTAAGTGCTTTGGCTCAACCTCAATCATTTCCTCCTGGAGGTTTGACCAACCCCAAGTTCTCCTTGGGGATGCCCTGCCTGGGCTGTCCAGCAGCCGAAGGAGAGGATGCAGGGGCAGCAGTGATGGATGGTGCCACATCTGCTCTCGCTGTTCAGCTGCCTGATGATGGCTGCGGCGTCTCTGTGCAGCTCCATTGATTTTTTTTTTTTCTTTTTGCTATTTGTCTGCTAACTGCTGGGCCAGATCCATCACTCTCCATAGTCCAGGCAGAGTGAGCTGAGTCAGTGGCATCTCAACCCCTACCCTTGACAGGAGCCTCTGTAAAAAGCCTTCCTGGTGCACATGCTGGCTGATCCGACATGTGGGTGGTCATGCTGAGGTGGTAGCCTTTGGTCAGGGTCTGGGCATGGATGAAATGCAGGGTGCAGATCTGTGCTCTCCTCTCTGTCCCTGAGCACCTATCCATGGCATTGAAGCTGCTGTCACAGTATCTGTCACCATTTGGTGGCATTTATGGTTGAGGCAATCCACATGCTTCCACCTCGAAGCCTTTTCTTCTTTCTCCTCCTCCCTTTGTCTCCCCTGACTCAGTGTTTTGGTCTCACTCAGCCTCCTCACCCCCCATTTTTCACAGGCATTTTTCCCCTGCATCACCTCCTGCTCCCCCAGGACCCTCCTCTCCCACTCCTGTGCCCCTTGCTTCCTTTTCCCCCACACCATCCATCCTATCCTAACCAGGCTCAGGATGCTGCTGCCTTTCACAAGGGCTATTTTCTGTGTCTGCTGCCATCCAGCAGGTTTTTTTCCCCCAGGGAATCTTTACCTGCGCTTGAACCAGATGTTTCCATTTTACTTAGGACTTAGCTGCTATGGAAACTGAGGATGCACCAGGAGAGGAAGAGTGAGCTAATCAGAAATTACCTGTGGTGCTGTGTAATTTGCAGCAGCAGCTCTTACCTGATTTTGGCCATGATTAGGCGTTCTGCTTTCAGAACGCAAAGGGAACAAATGATCACAGAGATTTACTTTTGGCTGGCCTCCTGCTGACAGAGGGTGCTGAGCCCAGAGGTGGCCCGAGACAACTTTGGTGGTTGCCCATCTCCATAGGCAGCTCCTCTGTTCTTCTCCCTGGGTCTGCCAAGCCACCAAGGGCTTCATTTTGCATTCGGCATGCGTAGGAAAAGCAAAGATTGGAAGCATGGGGACTGAAATCAGAGCCAGGGCAGGTGCACAGAGGTGCTGCAGCAGATGCTGAGATGGCAAACCTTTCCCTGGTAGGATAGACTCTATTTTGGAGAGCCAGTAGCAAGCAGGGACCCAAAACTAGCTGCTGGCCCTCTCTTGGTTTAGATCTGACTCACTGCTCATCCCCAGGGATGTCTCAAGCAAGCTGCCTCACCGTCTTTCTTGGAGTGGTGGAGAAAAGGAAATGAGGAGAATTGGGTTTGGGAAGGCTGGTGCATAATTGAAGGGTTTACATAGTGGGTGGGTAAGCAGCTCTCACTGGTGTCACTGGGGAGAGCCTGGGATATCACTGGCCATGCCAGGCACGGACAGAGCAGGAGCTGGAGGAGGCATCCCCACGCTCACACCACTGAGTGCTCCTCTGTGCACAGGCACTTCACAGGCCTTATTATTTTCTTGGCAGCTCCAAGCCTACTGCGAGGCTCTTGGTGAGAAATGGAGCAAGTTAGAGTCTTTGCTCACCAGGGGAGCATATGGTTGGGTCCTTCAGAGGATTTACACCGAGAGCAGCCTGGCTCCCTGGTGACTGAGCTCACTTGAGACCCCTTTCCAGCCACCCCTAGCTCCCTCAACTGCTAGGCTGTTTTTTTTCACCCATACATTGCTCTGGTCCAGTGCAATGTGTTTAGGATCTTGGCCTGGGAAGCTCTGCTGAACTCTCACATCTGCAGTTGCAATGTTATGGGAGCTGTTAAGCCTCTTTTTACTCTCTGTTAGGTGTGGGGACTGGAAGAGTTCCTCACAACCGGAAGGAGGAGAATATTTTTGCTGTCTAACTCAAAAGCTGGGTGAACCTGAGCAAAAGAGTTTTCTGCTAGGGAATCCCACAAGGGTCAGCATTCTCACTGCCTCCATCACTAGTCTGAGCCCTGCATGGTGGCTGATCCTCCCCGTGCCCACCCTCAACATTTGCTGTGAGCAAAAACTGGATGCTGACTCCAGAGAAGGGTTTTGTGAGCCTGTGGCCAGCCCAACCAAGATGTCCTCCAGCCTGTATTCTGCTCCTCTGACTCATCCCTCTCCACTCTTTTTAATTTCTTCTCCCAGTGATGCTGGACAAACCCACAGCAACTCCTGTTAATGCAACTGAACAGGCTGATGTAGAACAAGAAAGGGAGCTGGTGTAGCCACAGCTTCCTCTGCCTTAGGGGGACAGACCTAACTGCTCTGGGGCTCTGCTCTAGGCTTGGATGCTCCAATTGGCAGCACAACTGCCACCAGAGCTGCCAGCAGGCACCAGGGCTTCAAAGTGCAGCTCACCAAAAGCATATTAGGAAGCCAAGCTCTGGCACGTTGTGAGGCATCTCCATCTCCCCCTTGGTACCTCAGTGATGCCAAGACCATTAGGATGACAGTCAAGAGAAACATCCTCACCAGGGTGAAGGAAGGAAGGAGGGCAAAGAGAGGGAAGAAGCATGTAGATAACCATGATGTGGATATAACAGCCAGGGTGAAGAGAGGGAGGAGAGAAGAGAGGGGGAAGAAGGCTGTAGATAACCACGGTGTGGATATAACACGCTGGGTGAAATGAGGGAGGAGAGCAAAGAGGGGGAAGAAGGCTGTAGAAAACCATGGTGTGGATATAACACCCTGGGTGAAACGAGGGAGGAAAGCAAAGAGAGGGAAGAAGGCTGCAAATAACCATGGTGTGGATATAACACCTGGGATGAAAGAAGGGAGAAGAGCAAAGAGGATGTAGATAACCATGGGTGGGATATAACACCCAGCATGAAGGCAGCAGCATCTTTCCAGAGGAGATGTAGGTCATGCAGAGGGCTTTGACACTGGGGTCTGACAGGCAGTGTTGTGTGCCCATGCACATTTGTGTTTGCACCCATGGGTGCTGAGCATCTCTTTCTTTCCAAGGCTTTGGGTGTGTTACAGTCCCCAGCCTCACGGCACCAATGCCATCTCTAGCCTGGTCTTCTAGTTAATGATCTGGTTTTGGTCACCCAGGTGTTTCCATAGTTACTGGGCTTTTATTTATTTTTTGGGGGCAACTCTGATGTTGTCATGGCGATTGCCAGGTTGTCAGGCCCCTGTTCATCTCTCCATGGATGAAGGTTGGGAAGAAGCACACAAGGCAGCGCTGGAGCATGTGGAGCTGCTCTCTAGGAGATATTTATCCATGCTGCAGGCACAATTCTCATCATGCTTCCTGTTAAGCTGGGGAAGTGTGCTGAGGAATTAAAGTGAGGGCTCTCCCAGGAGGGATAAGAGCTCGGCAGCCTCTATTCCAGAAGGAGCAGGCGTGGATTAGCAGTAATGATAAAGAGGGCTCAGTGGTCAGGTGGTGAGCGTGGTGATCCTGTCCTAATGGGAGCAGGAACAGCAGGAGAAGGTGTAACAAGTAGGGGTTTGCAGATAGCTCCACTGGTTCATCTGCCTGACTGGCACCAGTCTGCCCCAGACAGACATCTTGAGCTAGAGGCTGCATCCAAGTCGTCATCCTTAACGATCCTTGATGGACTTCCCTGCCATGGTTTTGTCTAATTGCTTTTTGATGCTTGCTGGAGTATGATGGATTCTGGTGTAAGGCTTAAGAGAGCTGCTGCCAGGGCAGGGAAACATTTCCGTTTGGCTTGATGGTGTATTTACTTGTAAGAGGTCTGATCAAGAGGTCTTTGCAGTGGGAATCTCTCATTAATCTCCGGATTAGGCTGGGTGCTGAAAGACAGATCCCACATGGAGCCGGAGTCCTGAGCCAAGTCCGAGCTGTAGTTTGTGGAATATCCACCCTGGTGCTTTGCAAGGCAGAGGCACAGGGCAGGGAGATGCTGAGAGCATCCCAACATTTCCACCCTCTCGGGTACCCTCCCTGATCAATCTGTTTAACCTCCCTGGCCCTCCTCATCCCTCCTGGAGGAGGCACAACAGCAGTCTCTTGTCTCTCAGGACCGATGGGAGGATAAATACAATCAGGGTGCGAGGCAGTGGTAATCACAGCTCATATATGCACTTAAGATAGATGAGACACAGTGGCCTAATGTGACAGAGGTCTCATGAGATCATCTGTCTATACATCAGCTGCAAACCAGCGAAGGGACTCTGGGAGAAGTCTGGTGTATTTGGAGCTATTGATTCTCTCTGGCTCTTGGCTGGGCTTAAAACAAGAGGACAAAAGAAAAAAAAAAAAAAGGCAGCTTGAGGAGTTGCTTGTCCCTGAGTAGGAGACAAGTCCTCCCTCCTCAGGGCTTTGTCCATTAAGCACATTGCTTGCTGTGTCTGCATCTCTCTGGACAGGAGGCAGGGGATAGTTGGTAGGATAGGTTGGACCTCAGATGTGCAGCCCAGAGAGAGGAAGAAACCACTTGGGTGGGAAAAATCTCCACCTGCTACTGTGCCACCTTGTTCCTCACAGTGATCAGCTCAGCATCCTGTGAGACTGCTCCCTTTAATCTTGCTTCAAATTAACTTCAGGCCAGAGAGACGTGGCCTCTGCTGGGCCTGTTAACAGGGAAATCTCTCTTGGGGAGAGCAGATGGTTTGTGTAAGGCTATTTCTGAGTTCATCTGGGTCTTGTCTCTCTGTTCTGATTCTTGGCTCCTTTTGAGATGTTGCATGAGCCTGCACAAGTGGTCCTTGAGTCCTCCTGCTGTGGCTGTGCGATGGAACACAAAGCCAGCCCTGAGCTGGGAGTGTTCATAGATTCATAGAATGCTTTGTGTTGAAATGGACCTTAAAGATCACCTAGTTCTAACCCCCATGCCATAAGCAGGGACTCCTTCTACTACACCAGGTTGCTCAAAGCCTGGTCTTGAACACCTTCAGGGTGGGAGAATCAACAAAATCCCTGAGCAACCTTTTCCAGTGTCTCCCCACACTCATTGTAAAGAATTTCTTCCTCATCTCCAGTCTCAATCTTCCCTCTTCCAGCTCAAAGCCATTGCCCCTTGTCCTATCGCTACAAACCCTTGTCCAAAGCCCCTCCCCAGCTCTTCTGTAGCCCCCTTCAGGTATTGGAAGGCTGCTCTAGGGTCTCCTGGATCCTCCTCTTCTCCAGGCTGAACAGCCCCACCTCTCCCAGCCTCTTGAGTAAGGTTGGCCACCACACTCTACGTGATGTTCCACCTCCCCTTGTTCCATACATTCTCTGTTCCTCATGCAGACTCATTTGGTGGCTGAGCACCTCATCCTCCTTCCAAGAGGCCATTGCAAGGCCTGGCCTCCAGCTAAATTAACTGAAGCATTTCAACCAGCTCCAATGCTGTCGGCAGCTCAAGCATCCCCTTGTTTACTGTTGAAATAATTACTGCTTTGCCATAATATTAGCTCTGAGCCGTGACTCCATTACCATTATCACTGGAATATTACCCATTTATTATCTCCCAGCAACCCTGGAAGATGAACACTGGGCTTCAGAGACCAATTGTTTTACAACAGACAGGATCTTGGTGTGCATTGTTTAATGAGGTAAACTACATTATAGCTGGCATTAATTTGGCTGTGGTGCACTCCTCTAAATCATTGTTAACCTGTAAATCTGCCACTGGTTTTGATGCACACTTCAGCAGAGCACACATGGGCACAGCAACTGGGGCACCAGTGGCCCAGTTCCTTTTTTGCATGGCATGGGCTGCAAAGAAATAGGTTGTGGTGCTGGTGGAGAAGCAGGAGTTGGAGGTGGGCATGGTTGTGTGTTCAGTTTGGGGTTTCTTGATACAAGAAAGATATTGAGGGGCTGGAGCAGGTCCAGAGAGGAGCAACAATGCTGGTGAAAGGACTGGAGAACAGGGCTGGTGAGGAGCAGCTGAGGGAACTGGGGGTGTTTAGTGTGGGAAAGAGGAGGCTGAGGGGAGACCTCGTTGCTCTCTACAGCTCCCTGAAATGAGGTTGCAGTGAGGTGGGGGTTGGGCTCTTTTGCCTAGTATCAGGTGATAGAATGAAAGAAAACAACTTGAAATTGTGCCAGGGGAGGTTTAGGTTGGGTACTAGGAACAATTTCTTTGCTGCAAGAGTGGTCAGGCATTGGAACTGGCTGCCCAGGGAGGAGGTGGGGTCCCCATCCCTGGAGGTGTTCCAGAAGTGTGTGGCCATGGCACTTTGGGATGTGGTTTTGTGGCTGTGGTGGTGTTAGGTTGATGCTGGGCTCAGTCCTCATAGAGGTCTTTTCCAACTGAAACAATTCTGCAGTTCTGTGAAGGAAAAGTCCAGGAGCTGCTTGCAAGGTGTCATGACCGGCAATGGGATCCTGCCATGGGCAGGGTCAATTTTGGCCCTTTCAGTGCCAGCAGCTTTCCCACTGGATCCCAGGAGAATGGGATCTGGTCTAGCAGGAGCCAGGAGCTGGTGGCACTGCATCATGGGCTGCAGGGCTTGCCTTCCTCAAGGAGAGACTTAAACACAGTCAGTGTGCCATGTTCCTGCCTGGCAGTGGGTAGCTCCCTTCAGCACTTCCCTTCCACTGCTCTTTGCAAGCAATGGGAGCTGCTGTATTTGTACTTGTGAGTATCTGTTTAGATAAAAGTAACACTTTTGATTCCCTGCATAGTGGAAATGAACTCTCTGAGCTGATTTGCTTGCATACTTGGCATAGCTGCCTTTCAAATATGCATCTTGGTACAGAAATAACAAGACCCCTACCAGCTACAAATGAGGCAATGTCTTTCCCTTAAGAAAAGGAGGCAAAAACACCCCTCAGCTCCAACACAATCCTTAAACATAGCTTTGCCATGTCACACTTTCCCTCCTTGCCAGCAGCACAGCATGCTCAGCTCAGGGAAGCAGGTGGAGCAGTGGTGCTGCCCAGTGCTGCCATACTGGGGGCAAAAGTGGGAGGCTCTGCCCACACCTCCAATTTTTGTCCTTTGGTTTATCCCATCAGTTGCCAACAACTTTTCCCACAGAGGCAAGACCACTGTGGTGGTGAAAGAAGTCTGTGTTGCCACTGTGCCCAGCATGAGTTTAGCTGGCACCCCATACAAATTAATAAACATATTGAGCTTAATAAGCATATTGAGATGATCCTTGGGGTCCCTTCCAACCTGGCATTCTGTGATTTCTATTTCTTGCTCCTGATCTAACTCATTGCCATGGCAATCTCATAAACCTTGTGTGCATGAGGTGGCAACAGGACATGGTTAGGGCAGCAGGGAAGTTTTTGTTCACTCCTGTAACATCCTCAGTGCCCTCAAGCATGTTCTGGCTTTGGGTACTTTTGCCCACACCATCATCTTTCCCCCATCCCATCATCCTTTTCCCATCCCATCATCCTTTTCAAATCCCTCATCCTTTCTCCATCCTGGCATCTCTTCCCTGTCCCTGGCATCCTTTCCCATCCCCACACCCCTTCTCCATCTCATCATCTTTTGTCCATCCCTAGCATCTGGTCTCCCTTCCCATCATCTTCTCTCTGTCCCTGCTGTCCTCTCAGGTCCTTTCCCTGTCCCCAGGAGCCTTTCTCCAGCACCAGCATCCTTTCTCCAGCACCAGCATCCTTTCTCCAGCACCAGCATCCTTTCTCCAGCACCAGCATCCTTTCCCATCCCATCATTCTTTCTCCCTCCTGGCATCCTTTCTCCATCCCTGACATCTTTTTCATCCCAGCATCCTTTTGCCATCCCTGGCACCTCTTCTCTATCCCCAGTGGTTTTTCTCCCTCCTTGACATCCTCACTCTGTTCCTGGCACCCTCTCTCCATCTCCACCATCCTTTCTTCATACCCAGTGCTCTTTCCCCATCCCACCACCCTTTCTCCATCTTTGACATTTCAGTTTCATCCCAGCATCCTTTTGCCATCCCTGGCACCTCTTCTCCATCCCCAATGTCTTTTCTCCCTCATCCACACCCTCTCTCTGTCCCTGGCATCCTTTCCCCATCCCTGGCATCCTTTCTCCGTCCGCACGAGCACCTTGGTTAACCTCAGGAAGAAGAGGACTTGTTAGTTATTTGTTTGGTGTGATGAGCCAAGGCAGACAAACCCCAACACGCTGCTGGTGTCAGCTTGTGGGATTTTTCCATCTCTCCCTCTTCCCCTGGTAAACATGTGGCTTTGTGTCGGGGCCCACTCCCTGCCTGGGACTCGCCTTTCATTCGGCCAGAGCGAGGGATGGGAGCGTCTGAGATGCGAGAGATCTCCACACAAATTAAAACCTTTTATCAGCCCCTAATAGCTGTGCAAACTAATTATATTTGGGGCAAACTTTGCCAGCGACTCCCCTGAGGTATTATTATAAAAATCTGAGCTGTGGCAAGGCGTCCCCATTCTGTCAACACCAGGGCGCCTCAGCTATAGAAAACTCCGCTCCGGCTGCTCTTAGCTCCCGTGATGTGCTTTGCATAAGCTGCTGCAGTTGTTTCTTTTTGGGGAGGGGTGGAGGAGAGAGCCCAGCTGGGCTGCCTCACATGTGGCCCAGGTCTGCCAAGCCAAGGGCAGAGCTGAATGGAGAAGAATAACCACTTTGCTCTGGTGAGACCTCACCTGGAGTACTGTGGGCAGGTCTGGAGCCCTCAATATAGGAAGGACATGGAGCTGATGGGGAAAGGGTTCAGAGGAGGGTCATGAAAATGCTCAGGGGGTTGGAGCAGCTCTGCTATGAGGACAGGCTGAGGAGCTGGGGGTGTTCAGCCTGGAGAAGAGAAGGCTCCAGGGAGACCTAATAGCAGCCTGCCAGTACCTGAAGAGGGCCTACAGGAAGGGTGGAGAGAAACTTTTTGCAAGGGCCTGCAGTGACAGGGAATTACTGGAAAGTGTCCAACAGAGGCTGTGAGGATGACAAAAAGACTGGAATGTTGTGTGATGAGGAAGGACTGAGAGACCTGGGGCTGTTTAGTCTGGAGAAGAGAAGACTGAGAGATCTTTTTAATCTTTATAAATATCTGAAGGATGGATATCAAGGCAAAGGGTCCAGGCTCTTTTCAGTGATGTCCTGAGATAGGACAAGGGGCTATGGGCACAAACTAGAACACAGGAGGTTTCATTTGAACTTAAGGAGAAACTTCTTTGTTGTGATACTGCTGGAACCCTGGAGCAGGCTGCCCAGAGAGGTCGTGGAGTCTCCTACTCTGGAAACTTTCAAGACCCACCTGGATGCATTCCTGTGTGACCTACCCTGGGTGGTCCTGCTTTGGCAGGGGGGTTGGACTCAGTGATCTCCCAAACCCTACCTTATTCTATGATTCTACAGTTTTATGATTGTATGAACATCAGCTCTGCTCTCCAGGCTCGCACAGGATGGGGGCACAAAGTCCAAAGACATCCCCTGCCTTCACCTACCTGCATCATCCATCAGTTCTTTGTGCCAAACTCCTGTCCTTGTGATGTTTACCTGGTGGGACAGAGATTTTGTGCCCCACCACCAGCACTCCTTTTGCTCTCCTTGCTCTCTTCCCAGGCGCGGACTGCCGGCTAATGGGACGGAGCTAGCGCGAGCGCTCTCCATTAATGGAGCAGAATATAAACAGAATAAAGCCTTCATTTCCTGGGCTGTGATTTCATTATTAATATACTTTACAGTTCACAGGTTGTTCATTTGCTTCCATGTTTTCTCAGCTGGTGCAATCTGCGGCGCAGAGTGAGAAGAGTCATAAAATTTCCATTTCCAGTCGAATGTGCGTCCAATTCGCCGTGAAATGTTTCTCTCCCTCGTGAATATTAAGTGCCCGAGGAGTCTGTAGCCATGGGATTAGGCAGGGCAGGTTGCCAGCCCCGGGGGCATGGGAGAGATGAGAATGCAGAGAATGAAAGGTGACAAGGCAGGGTGTTGGGACTGAGGGAAGGACCACGTGGTTGGAGAGAGGAAGAGGGAAAGAGGCAGGAGGGAAAGCAGCCATGCAGAATGGGCTGCAGAGAAAGAGGGGAAAAGTTGGAGAGTGGCTGGAAGGAGGGATGTGGGGGGCAAATGATGGTCTGACAAAGATCTCTGCTCCATCTCCTTGTTTTCCTGTTCTGTGACCTTGGTACTTGGCAGGGAAGACGTTGCATCATAGAATCACTTTGGTTAGAACCTTTAATATCATCAATATCTCAGAGATCTCCACCTTTAAGATCACCCAGTCCAACCATTAACCCTGCCAGGTCACCACTAAACCATGTCCCTCAGCACTGTATTTCCATGGCTTTTAAGTCTCTTCAGGGATGGGGACTTCACCACTGCCCTGGGCAGCCTGTTGCAGGATTTGACAATCCTTGTGCAGAAGGAATTTTTTCTCATGTCCCAAACCTAAACATTAACTTGAGGCCATTTCCTCTTTTCCTATTTCTTATTCCTTGGGAGAAGAGATCAACCCCCACATGGCTCCAGCCTCCTTTCAGGGGAGTAAGGAGGCCAAGAAGGTCTCCCCTCAGCCTGCTCTTCTTCAGGCTGAACAACCCCAGTTCCCTTAGCTGCTCCTTACAAGACTTGTGCTCTGTAACCTTCACCAGCTTCATCACCAGAACACACCAGTGTCTGCTCTGGGTTGTAAACCAGTTGTTGGTGTTTGTGCTTGGCTCTCACTGGGCACTTTGGGGCTGTGTCCATCCCTTAGCCTCAGCATGGGTAGAAAGAAAATTTTCTTGTATCTCACGAGGCTGAGAAATGCTGCTGCACTCCTGTGGTCAAGGAGCTGCCCCATGCCAAGCTAAAGTGGAGCAGTGAACAGCCCTGGAGCTGCAGGTAGCAGGAGGAAAGGGGTTTGTGACATAGATTGAAGGGGAAAGAAATCATACTTGGCTGGAGCTTACATGGCCAGCAGGAAAAGCAGGGAGATCTGTTGTGTGTTTAGTGCATTCTATAATGGCCTTTGATTGAGTGGTTGCCCTGGGGCAGGGCAGCAGGAGTTTGGGTACTGGGGCAGGCAGCTTGTGCCAGGGTTGGTGGTACCAAGGAGGGGTGCCTGCAGATTCAGTAGGCACATCTGGCAACACATCTGGCACATTGCTGCAGCTGGAGGTTGTGAGGCATGCACACGCTGATTCCCCTTCCCCTGCCCACCACCCCAGCCTTCTGATAGCATGTGGGACAAAAAGCCAAATCTCTCTGATGTGCCCAGGCTGTGGGGATAACTCAGGTACTGACCAGAGCAGGTGGCATCGCTTCCTTGCAACTCTTTGCTGAGATGACTTCTGCCACAGCATCCCTCACTACAGGGGAAAAAAAAAAATGCCTCTTCCTCTCCCATCTTCTCTTGGTTGAGTCAAGATAATAATAGTCTTTTTCTGATCCCCTGAACTTTCCCATCTGCTTGGTAAAACAATGGCAATTCTTTTTCCTCCTGGTCTCTCTCTCTCTGCCTTCCTCTCTTTTATTTCTCTACTCCTACAGTATAATTTAAAGCCAGAGTGGTGCCGTAGCCCATGGGTTTGTGCCTTCCTGTGGTATGCTGCAGTTATTTAAAATGGCTTTTCCCTGGCACAGCAATGCCTCTTGCTGCCCTCCCAGTACCCACAGTGGGACTGATACCTTCACAGGAGGCCTGAAGAGGGTTCAGTGGGCTCAAGCAGGGGGGCTGAGCCTGATATTCCTGTTCCCATTCCCTCCCAGTGCCTGGGTAGGCATCGCTCATCCCAGCTCATCCTGCAGTTCCTCCCTGGGACAGCAATATCCTCCCCAGCCATCCCTGCCCCCCCTTGTCCATACCAAGCCCATCCATCTCACCACCCCTTTATTTCCCCTGCTTCTCTCAATACACCACAATATTGTGAATGATCCTCTAGAAATGGAGACATCAGTGCCATAAAACACAAGGGACAGAGCAAGGCCACTGGGCTGGAAAATAGCGTGTCTGGAAAAATAAAGCCAGGCTAAAGATGATGGAGAGGCAACAGCCAGCTCCACCCTGCCATGATTCAGATGGCTCAGAGGGTGAAGAGGGGTCAGGAGGTCCTGGAGAAGGACAATATCCCCTCTTTGCAGAAAGCCACATCAGCAGCAGTGTCCAGGCTTGCCATGAGCTGTCTGCAGAGATACTCAGGGTGAAGGGAAAGTTTCTCAGCTCCCTGTGACTTCTTGCCAGCTCTGGGGCTGGATTTAGCCAGCACTTGATGCTTGTTTTTTCACTCTAATGCCATTATGCCTCCTGCTTCCCATCCTGGGGATATTTTCTTAATGCGGCTGAAATGCAGCTTAAGGGAGGTTACAGCCATTTAACGCTTTGGATTGCAAGTGCTTCTTAAGAGCTTGTCCTGCAGGGAAAGCCCTTGGGTTTCAATTTGCAGCCAGAGGGACCTTACACGGTCCTGGCCACCAGCAGCTGCTTGTCAGACAAATCCAGGGGAAAGGAGGACACCTGGAGTTTGGCAGGGGATGGTGATGCTCGTGCTTGAGGAGCAATGACAGTTGATGTGTGGTTGGGAAGGGAATAGAAGCAGAGATGGGAGATGTTCCAGACCTTCAAGATCTCCCAGCCCTATGACATAGAATTTTTCATAGAATTGTAGAATGATATTGTTTGGAAAAGACCTCAATATTCATTGAGTCCAATCATCAACCTAAGAGCACCATGGCCATCAAGCTATGTCCCAAAGTGCCATGGCCACACGTTTATGAACACCTCCAGGGATGGGGACTCCACCACCTCCCTGGGCAGCCTGCTCCAATTCCTGACCTCTCCTTCAGGAAAGAAGTTGTTCCTAATACCCAACCTAACCCTCACACCCTGGAACAATTTCAGGCCATTTCCTCTCCTTCTATCCACCTGATACTAAGGAGAAGAGACCAATCCCCACCCCACTTTCAGGCAGTTGTAGAGAGCAATGAGGTCTTCCTTCAGCCTCCTCCTCTCCAGACTAAACAATTCCAGCTGCTCATAAGACTTGTGCTGCAGACCCTTCCCCAGCTTTGTTGCCCTTCTCTGGACACACTCCAGCCCCTCAGGGTCCTTCTTGGAGTGAGTGGCCCAAAAATGAACTGAATATTCAAGGAGTGGCCTCACCAGTGCCCAGTACAGGGGCACAATCACTTCCCTAATCCTGCTGCCCACACTAGCCCTGATCCAAGCCAGGATGCTGGTGGCCTTCTCGGCCACCTGTGCACACTGCTGGCTCATGTTCAGCTGCTGTCAACTATCACCCCCAAACCCTTTTCCACAGGGCAGTTTCCAGCCACTCTGCCCCAAGCCTGAAGCATTCACGGGGTGGCTGTGACCAAAGTGCAGGAACCAGCACTTGGATTTGTTAAACCTCATACAACTGACCTTGACACATCAACACAGCCTGGCCAGATCCCTCTTGCAGAGCCTTCCTACCCTCCAGCAGATCAGCACTGCCACCCAGTTTAGTGTCATCTGCAAGCCTCACTGAGGGTGGTTTCTTTTCAGGTGCTTTGCATGACTCCTGCAAGCAGCAGGCAGGCAGGAGCACCTCATTTCTTGGCGTTTTCTTCCTTGCCAAGCCTTGTGCACCACAGCTCCTCCTGGAGACGGCAAAGAAGCTGCCAGAAATGGGCTGGGCTCCAGGAAAGCCGAGTGGCACTGGGATTTAATCGAGGAGCAGGATGAGTCTGTTTGTCTGAGCCTTTTTTTTTTCCTCTCTCCTCCGGCAGCATCTGTCACTCTCCAACGTCTTGGTATCATCGCAGCAAATTATTTAAACACTACCCACTGTACCCCATCTGTCAGGCAGCCCCTCCACACCTTGCCACCTCTCCAAAGGAACTTCACCAGCGAAGGCTGAGAGCCAAACAACAGGACAAATTAAATCAAAAGCGCAGCTCCAGCACCCAGGGGGAAAATGCACATCAGCTATGACTTATTGCACAGCACAGGCTTACAGGAGAGAAGCAGAGGCTTTTGTCACTGCGAGGGGCCATGAAAAATGAATTAGGGCTGCTGCTGGGAGAGGGCAAGCAGGAGAATCTTTCATTCTGGCGACGCTGTCCTCTCTCACCTTGCAAGCGAAAAATCCTGGGGAGGAAGGAAGAGTAAAGGAAGGAAGGGAAGAGGAGGTCTTGTTGGGAGGCTTGTAGGAGTTTGGCTCTAGGTTGTGGGAGAGAATCACAGAATCACAGAATTAACCAGGTTGGAAAAGAACTTCAAGATCATAGAATCGTAGAATCAAGCAGGTTGGAAGAGACCTCCAAGCTCATCCAGTCCAACCTATCACCCAGCCCTATCCAATCAACCAGACCGTGGCACTAAGTGCCTCATCCAGGCTTCTCTTGAACATCTCTAGGGATGGTGACTCCACCACCTCCCTGGGCAGCACATTCCTATGCACAATCACTCTCTCTGTGAAGAACTTCCTCCTAATATCTAGTCCAACCTATTGCCCAAACCAGAGACCACAGAGGGAAGAGTGGATTGGATGTCCCAAGAGGAAATGGCCTGAAGTTGTGACAAGGGAGGTTAAGGTTGGAGATTTGGAAGAATTTCTTTGCTGCAAGAGTGGTCAGATGTTGGAACAGGCTCCCTAGGGAGGTGGTGGAGTCCCCATCCCTGGTGGTGTTCAAGAAACCTGTGGCCATGGCACTTGGAGACCTGGCTTAATGTCCATGGTGGTGTTGGGTTGATGGTTGGACTGAATGATCTCAGAGGCTTTTTCCAACCAAAACAATTCTATGCTTCTATGACAACACCATCAGTGCTCAAGCAGGAGCATGGAGCTGCTGGGAAATGCTGTGTAATCAGCAACTGTCTGGAGAGGATTGGGCTCCATAGGGGCCTTGATATTTAGGTTTCATGAGCCTTTTGCCTGCCTTCCTGCAAGGAGGGCAGTGGCTCGGTGCCAGTTGCAGCCTCTGCCCAACCTTTACTCTAAGGGCATCCATCCCTCTCAGTGTCACCGTGAGAACCACCACCTCACCTTGTGAGCAAGTGGACCCCGAGGGGCTGTCCAGCTCCATGCTTGTAATAATGTGTAGGTACCATTAAGAAAAGCAGCCCTCTACACCCAGATCTGGCACTGCTTAGGCACTTGCTGAACTGTGACCGTTGCTAATTTGCTCTACTGGGATGGCATCTGTCATCTGGACCTTTTCCTGGGGCAAAAGGTCCTTATCAGCACCTCAGGAGGCTGGGAGAGGCTGCAGACAGTTGAATTTGTTGAGCTCTGAGGTGCCTGAGAGCAAGCCCTGCTCTCCTGCATGCCAAAACAAAAGGGCTCATTCTTTATTCGACTCATTTGCTCCTGAGTTAGAGCCTCATTCAAGGGTCCCCGAGTTGTTTTGTTTTGTTTCTTTAAATATTAATTTCCATAATCCTTTTATTTCCCAAGGAACTACTTCTTGCAAACAAAAGGTTTAATGCCTCTCTTTTATTCCTGGAAACAAATAAGTTGTCTGAGGCGTGCAAGCATCCCGGCAGCAGTGAGCCATGCATGCACAGCAGCCACCAAAAAGCCTTTAAGGATGACTTGTGGTGCTCAGGGAATGGAGGAGAAGCATCCTGATGGATGAAACAGCATCCCTCTACTCTGCTCTCTAGGCACCTCACCTAGATCACTGCATCCAGTTGTGGTGCCCCCAGCAAAGAAGAGCACTGAGTTGTTGGAGTGGGTCCAGAAGAGACCACAAAGATGATCAGAGGGCTGGAGAACCTCTGCTATGAGGAGAGGCTGAGAGAACTGGGGCTATTCAGCCTGGAGAAGAGAAGGCTCCAGGGAGAGCATTCCAGTGGCCTTCCAGTACCTGAAGGGGGCTACAAGAAAGCTGGGGAAGGTCTTTTGACAAGGGTGGGAGTGGTAGGATGAGGGGCAATGGCTTAGAGCTGGAAGAGGGGAGATTGAGACTGGAGATTAGAAAGAAATTCTTGGCAGTGAGGGTAGAACAGACACTGGAACAGCTTGCCTGGGAAGGTCATGGATTTCCCCTCCCTGGAGGTGTTCAAAGCCAGGCTGTACAGGGCTTTGATCAACCTGGGCTGGTGGGAGGTGTCCCTGCCCATGACAAGGGGCTTGGAACTGGATGACCTTTAAGGTCCCTCCCAACCCAACCCATTCTATGAATCTCCCAGGAGATGCTGACCCAGAGAAGAGCAGCAGTGAGTCCTCCCAGCACTGGGAAGCCCCTGTGCAGCCCGGGATGCCGAGGCGTGGGATGGGGGAGCCTCTGCCATGCCTTTTTGAGACGGAAGATTTGTGAGCCAAAGGCTGGGAAGCACAATAGAAGATAGACTGCTTGTATCCCATTGTCTGGAGAATAGATGGGCTGCAGGCTCCTGGAGAATAGGAGCTGCCACTCAAGTGGCTTTAATAGAACAGGCGGCAGATAGATTTCAATAAAAGAAATGAGTATAAATATTGTTAGCCAGGGAGAGGGGAAACGTGGTAAAGATCTCGTTTGACGAGGCACTGTGGGAAACTTTCAAGGACTTTTAAGCTAAAAACTCCTCACAATGGTGCTGTAATGGGTGGCAAGATAGGCTTGGCCATCTTACACAGCACTGGTGAGGCAAGCAAGGTGTCCCCGTACAGCTTTCCATAGAAGGTCCAAGCCTGGATGCAGGGCGTGGTGGTAAGCTGGCCATGCCAGGGAAGCCTACTCGTGTTTCAGCTCCTTGTGCCTTGATTTGGATGTCTGTGGAGTGGATGGATGGTGGGCATGGAGTGCATGGGTGGATGGATGGATGGATGGATGGATGGATGGAGTGGATGGATGGATGTTGTGGATGAGTGGATGAAGTGGATGGATGGATGGAGTGGATGGATGGATGGAGTGGATGGATGGAGGGAGTGGATGGATGGATGGAGTGGATGGATGGAGGGATGGATGGATGGATGGAGTGGATGGATGGATGTTGTGGATGAGTGGATGAAGTGGATGGGTGGATGGATGGAGCGGATGGGTGGAGCAGATGGATGGATGGATGGATGGATGGATGGATGGATGGATGGATGGATGGCCAGCCCCTCCCTGGAAGTGTTCAGGAGCAGGTTGAACAGGGCCTTGAGCAGCCTGGGCTGGTGGGAGGTGTCTCTTCTCATGGCAAGGGGCGTTGGAACTAAATGGTCTTTAAGGTCCCCTCCAAGCCAACCCATCTGGATATATTCCTGTGCAACCTGTGCTAGATTCTATGGTCCTGCTCTGGCAGTGGGGTTGGACTTGATGACCTTTGAAGGTCCCTTCCAACCCCTAATGTCCTATGATCCTATGATCTTACAATTCTGTGGATGGATGGATGGAGGCTATGGGCTGTGAACATAGGCTGAGCAACCAGGTGATGTGGTGGCATCTGGAGGTCTCTGCAAGTTGCATGTCCCAGTGGCTAGTGAGGTGTGTTGCATGCACTCATTTCATAGTTAAACATTGGAGTTGTTGTAGGAGATGTGAGCCTGAGGTGTGGTCTTAGAGCTGAGTGTGAGGGTAATCAGGAAATGCAGGCACAGAAGTGGGTCCTGTCTCAGATCTAGCTCTGACAAGTGCAAGAATTTCAAGAAAATGTCTTCTCTGGCAGGCATTTGGCAGAGGTTAGGCAATGGGCTGCAGAGCCCCTTGGTGATTGCATTTGGAGAATGCTCATTCAAATCTCTCTGTCCTGTCCCCATGGTCATGGGTAGCCTTCAGAAGTAGTCATCTCTGCTCAGGTCAGCCCTAAGTCATGCCTATCAGGGTCTTCTATCACATCTCAAGGTGAAACATGAGGTACCATCAGCTCCCCATTTTGCCCAAAGTAATTGCAGAGGGAAGAAAGGCCATAGTGCTGTATGGCCATGCATGAGGGGAGGTTCTCACAGCCCAGGGGAGGAGGGAACGTTGATACCAGCACAGGAGAAGGACTTTATGGTGAGCATGGATCCTTCACACTTGCCTTGGGTGCACTGGGAGCTCTTGGTGCTGCAGTCAGCACCAGCCATCCTTTTTCCTCACAGCACACACCAAAAAGCACAATGGGAACAAAACTGGATGTGAAAGTTCTGCCCAATCCAGTTAAATAAAGAATATGAACAAGGAAAACGTGGCGTTTCTCTTCTCCTTGGTGACATGGCCACAACTGGTAATAGTCACCAGCCCTGAGGTGTCAGGATGAGGAGGGACCCTGGGCTGCAGCAACAGAGGAAGCTCCTGTGAAGCACAAAAGCCTGGCAGCGAGAACATCATCCCCTGGGGCTTTGCACAACATCAGGCCACAGAAACATGCTGATTAACATGGAAAACCATGTAAGAGGGGAGATTCCTTCCCTTGTCATCAGGAAACTTCAAAAAGAGAGAGACTTGGCCTCATGTAAGCACAACACAGCCTTTGATATGCTGCGTGCCTGCTCCTGGGGTTGCCCTCCTTCTGCTGCAGGCTTGTGGAAAATAAAGAGGAGAAGCTTTATGCCCTGGAGCTGCTGTACTGCTCATGTAGGACAGAATACCAGGCTGGAAGGGACCCCAAAGAACATCTGGTCCAAATGTCTAGGTAACAGTAGAGTTGCAATGAGCTGGCCCAGCACCCTGACAAGCTGAGTATTAAAACTGTCCAATGGAGGAGAATCCACTGCTGCCCTTGGGAGATGATCCCAATGTCTGACTGTTCTCATGGAGAAAAATTGTCTTCTGGTGTCCAGCTGGAATCTCCCAAGCTTGTCTCTATCACCCCTTCTCCTTTCCCTGGAACTCTTTGTAAAAAGAGAGTCTCCGTTGTCCTGGTAGCCACAATCCCTTGAGGTGTTCAAGAAACCTGTGGCCATGGCACTCTGGCACATGGTTTAATGGCCACAGTGGTGTTGGGTTGATGGTTGGGCTCGATGATCTTAGAGGTCTCTTCCAACCTTAACGATTCTATGGTTCTGTGGCTCAGTGGCCATGGTACTGTTGTGTCACTGGTTGGACTTGATGATCTTAGAGGTCTTTTCCAACATTTATGACTCCATGATTCCTTCCCTCACCTCCTTCTTTGATTCCTTCCCTCACCTCCCCTCTCCACACTCCTGGAGCTGAGCTGCTGGTGTGATGCTACTAAATCACCCTCCCTGTGCTTTTCCACCCAACATCACAGTCAAGCAGAGGTGAAGCAGGTCTCAGGCACCAACAATTCCCTCTTATTACCTTTGTGGGTTTTATTTATTTACTATAAACTATTATGGGCTGGCCATCACTGCTGCAAACAGAGTGACAGTGGAAATAGATGGCTCCTGGTCTGCGCCCGTCACTGGGAGCCGGGAGCTTGCATGGTGTTAATTTTTATTGCCAGAAGTAGCTATAAATTGATAGCTGAGAATGGCTGCAGGGACTGTAATTAACTAGTTACTATTTCACCTCCAAAAGGAGCCAATGTTTCACGCTCTTACTTTTACTTATCTGGAATCAGCTGCTGTCAACATCCGCTGAAGCCAGTATAAAGATTTATAGACCTTGGAGGTAAATATTGACTAATGGGCAGCTTGGCTTAATGTTCACCTTGAAGGACAATAAATTGTGCTATTGATTGAAGCCAGATGTCAATATCTGCATTGTTGTAAACATTTTAATAAAATTATCTCCATAAACTATTCTCCTGCTCCGGCCGATCCCAGCTGCTTGGGTTGGAGCCTGGGAAGTGCAGCAGCATGGTGCAGGGTGGCACAGCAGTACTGCACCTGGAGACCAAACCCACTGCAGGATGACTGCTGAGGCTGCACCTTGGAGCTTTAGAGGTGGAAATAATCACGGAATCATAGAATTGCCTTGTTTGGAAAAGACCTCTAAGGTCATCCAGTCCAAAGCCACCGTGGCCATTAAACCATGTTCCAAAGTGCCATGGCCACAACTTCCCTGAACATCTCCAGGGATGGTGACTCCACCACCTCCCAGGGCAGCCTGTTCCAATGCCTGACCACTCCTTCCATAAATAAAATTTTCCTAATATCCAAACTAAACTTCCCCTGGCAGAAGTTCAGGAGATTTCCTCTTGTTCTATCACCTGCTATGGCAGCCTAGATGGCTTGGCTGCCTTGATCCAAGCTGCAGGGGAGTTGGTATGGGCCCATATGTGCCCTGGTTGGCATGATGTGATGGCATGGAGCAGGGGCAGGGACTACATCTGATGAAGATTGTGGTCCCCAGGAATTACCACAGTGCACAGAAACAGGTATGGCATCTATGCCACTTACTTCTCTCATGGGCAGGACACTGTGGCAGGACCATTGGCTTGCTCCCAGCTCAGCAAAGCTTTCTGAAGAGCATCAGAAGCAGCATTCAGCTAGGAAAAGCCATAAGGGATCTCAAAGACTGGAACAGGTTCCCCAGGGAGGTGGTTGAATCCCTGTCCCTGGAGGTGTTTAGAAGAGGCAGAGATGTGGGGCTGAGGGACACAGCTTAGCACCAGGTAAAGTTGGACTCGATGATCTTAAAGGTCTTCTCCAACCAAAAGGGCTCTGTGACTCTATAAGCAGTGCACCTAGAGCAATGCAACAGCAAGCAGGGGGCCAGCAGCACGTAATTAATTTGGGAACATGTGTTGGCTTTCTGGTGAGTTATTATCTTGTCAGAGGCTCGATGGAAGCAAAAGGAGGAGGAGGCAGAAGGGAGACGTGTCAGGCTGGGAAAACAAGTTGAAGCAAGGGATGGAGAAAGGCAAGGAGGGAGGATTATGGATGCAAGAAGCATCTGCCTGCACCTCATTGTATCTGTGCTGTTAAGGACCTTGCTCCTTTGTGCTTCTCCTTCCCTGAGGTTTCTTAGGGAGGTCTGGCTGGCAGAGTGAGTTCTAAACAGTGTGTGGTGGTCTTTGTGCAGGCTTGCACTCGATTAGGAGTGCAAGGAGGCTCTGGTTTTCCATCTCCCTATCACCACATCTCCTCCAGGGTTAGTTCATCATCCTCAGCTGATGAGAAGGATTTTTGCTTTTGCCTAGTCCGTGGCTGTTCCATTTCTGGCCTGTATGATATTATTAGTATTAATAACAATAATGATGGGTGCTGGCTGTGCTGGTTTTCAGGCTCCTGAGGAGATGAGAGAGCTCTCCCATTAATTCCTGCAATATTTCAGCTCCTAATTGTGCCCAAGCAGAGACAGCCTTGAAAAGCTCCCACCATCAATTCAGGTGGAGCAGTACCAGTAACTATGGGAGAGCTCCTGAAAATATGGAGCCTGAGCCAGCCCTACCCTGAGCATCCCTGAGTTCCTGGTGCTTTTGGAGGCAGGGACCATGGCAGTTGGGTGTTCATCACATTGCTCTAGTTCCACTCATGGGCAAGTGGTGGGAGGATTGTGGTGCAATCTAAAGGGCCAGAGAAGGGAAACAAAGCTGATGAAGGGTTTGGAGGACCGGTCTGGGAAGGAGCAGCTGAGGGAACTGAGATTGTTTAGTTGGGAGAAAAGGAGGCTGAGGGGAGACCTCATTGCTCTCTACAAGTCCCTGAAAGGAGGCTGAGACGAGGTGGGGGCTGGTCTCCCTTGTAACAAGTGATAGGACAAGTGGAAACCAACTCCAGTGGCACCAGAGGACGTTTAGTGCAAGAGTGGTCAGGCATTGGAAGAGGCTGCCCAGGGGGGTGGTGGAGTCACCATCCCTGGAGGTATTAAATAAATGTGTGGTCATGGCACTTTGGGACATGGTGTAATGGCCATGGTGGTCTTAGATAGGACTCAGTCATCTTGGAGGCCTTTTCCAACCAAGACAATTTTATGATTCTCAGTGTAAGACTGACTGGAGAAATAATTCCCATCCAAGATGTGTACTGCAGCTTGCCTTGGCCTGAGGAACTTAATTTCACCCAAAGCAGCATCTGTGTCCCTGTTCATGTGGATAAATGTCCCTCCCAGCCCCAGGGGGGACCCTGGCAACCACAGGGACATGGGCACCCTGTTAAGGTCTGCACTTACAGACTGCGTTTGCTTAACCCTAGCCCTGCTCCCTGGGTCCCTTCTATTTGTTTTTCCATTCCTGGCAGTGTCACTAATGAATGAGATTTGTCCAGCTATCAACAGGACTGCCCATTATAAATTGGCCAAACCACAGAGGCCAAGGAGCTGAGCAGTGCCTCAATTATTCCTGCTCTGTGCCTTCGCCCCTCGGCCGGCAGCAGGCACCAAAGCAATCTGGCAGCACAGGCAGCAGCCTGTGGCTTTATGGGTCTGGTTTTACAGGTTTCTGTGCCTCTCTGCTCAGCACTGGTGTGGCCTCACCTCGAATACTGAGTTCAATTTAGGGCCCCTCACTACCAAAAGGACATTGAGGGGCTGGGGTGTGTCCAGAGAAAGGCAGCGAAGCTGTTGAAGGGTCTGGAGAGCAGGGCTGGTGGGAAGCACCTGAGGGAACTGGGGGTGTTTAGTCTGGAGAAGACAATGCTGAGGGGAGCCCTCATTGCTCTCTACAACTGCCTGAAAGGAGGTTGCAGTGAGGTGGGGGTTGGGCTCTTCTCCCTAGGATCAAGTGATAAAAGGAGAGGAAATGGCCTGAAATTGTGCCAGGGGAGGTTTAGGTTGGATATGAGGAAAAATGTCTTTGCTGCAAGAGTGGTCAGGCATTGGAACAGGCTGCCCAGGGAGGTGGTGGAGTCCCCATCCCTGGAGGTGTTCAAGGAAGGTGTGGATATGGCAGTCCAGGACATGATGATGTTGGGTTGATGGTTGGACTCTTAGAGATCTTTTCTAACTGAAACAATTCCATGGTTCTAAGCACTGTGTGTACACCTTTTCTGAACCCCTCCAGGGACAGTGACTCCACCACCCACCTGGCCAGCATATTCCAATACCCGACCACTCTTCCAGGAAAGAAATTGCTCCTAATATCCAACCTAGACCTCCCCTGCTGCATCTCGAAGGCTATTTCCTCTGGTCCGATTACACCAGACCCTGAAACCCTGAACCCTTCGCCGCGCACGTAGCTGAGACTCCAGCTCTACGCCGGCACAGAGGAAGCCTTCATCTCTCAATTTCCTGAGCTTTGGCAGGCAGCAAGCTGACCCTCACAGTTACTTTAATGAAGTCTTTTTGCTGGCTAACCAAAGGCACTGGAGCTGCTTTGCTCCCAGATCAAACCGGGGCTTGGCGCGCGGCGGCTCGGCGGCGGCGAGAGCTAATTCTTGCTGCGTGCGAGCCGGCACCGGCACGCTCGGGGAAGGCTCTTTGCTTAGGCAGGAAGCAAACTTTTATCTGAGCCTTTGCACAAAGCAGAGTCAGCTTTGCTCACCGAGCATCTGAAGGCCACCGGCTGTGGCGGTATTTTATCAGCAGGCAGCGCTGTGCTACAGAGAAGCCAATTCTAGGTCAGCCATAAAAGGGATTTTTTTTCTCTCCCCCCCCCCCCCTTCCCACCTCCTTGCTTTTTCTTTTTCTTTTTTTTTTTTTTTTTTTTCCACTGCACACAGTGCTGCAGGCCTTCTGGAAGTAATGCTGCAATTTGTGTGTCTCCAAAGGATATTGATCTGGGGGTAACTCCTTCATATCATACCCTTCAGTTGTGTTAAGTACCGATGAGCTCAGCGGTTTTGAGCAGGAGCCGCTCAGGTGGGAATGTTAGAGGGGGCTGAGAGCACAGGAGGACAGCAGCAATTTATTGGTTGCACAGCAAAACTCACTTCACCCCTTCCTGAAGCTCCTGGGGTGGCACAGGGCTGCCTTCCCAGTTAGGTCAGCCTGCAATTGTGGGCTGCATGGGTTCCTTGGTTTGGCTGCCAAGAGAGCAGTGAGTGAGCAAAGTCCTGGGGCTGCTGTGGTGCAGGGGACAGCCAAGGAATGACTTCATTGTGGCTGAGTGTGTTTGCTGTAGTTTGAGCTGACAACAGCAGAAGACAGGCTGGGAGAGCTAGGGTTGTTCAGCCTGGAGAAGAGAAGTCTCTAGGGACACCTTAGAGCAGCCTTTCAATATCTGAAAGTGACCTACAGGAAGGCTGGGGAGAGACTGTTTCCAAGGGCCTCTGGGGAGAGGACAAGGGGCAATGGCTTGAAACTGGAGCAGGGAAGGTTTAGGTTGGGCATTAGGAGGAACTTCTGCACAGTTGGGGTGGTGAAATACTGGAACAGGTCACCCAGAGAGGTGGTGGAGGACCTGTGGCTGGAGACATTCAAGGTCAGACTTGATGGGATCACTGAGAAACCTGATCTAGCTGGAGATGTCCCTGCTGACTGCAGGAGAGTTGAGCAAGATGAGCTTTGAGGGTCCCTTCCAACCTGCTGCATTCTATCATTCTGTGATTCTGTGAACCTGGGATGGCACCTGCAGGTGTCCAGGTTGCAGGAGCTGGTGTAGGGACATTGCAGACATCACATCAATGCTGGCTCAGTGTTCAAACCCTCATGTCCACGTGCTCCCCAGAGGGCTACCTTGGCAGGTGCTGGCCTATGAGCACACTGACTGTTTCTGTAGGGTGGGCAGAGATGCTAGCAAAGCACCAGTCAGAGGGCTGCAGACGGCTGCAGGGGCCACAGCCTCCTGTGCCTATGTTTTGCCTGCATTTGTTGGGAGCAAGGTGTTTATGGTTGGCTGGTCAAGCACAACGAGCTACAGCCCAGCAGGTCACGCTAGCACAGAGCTAGATGGGGAGTGAGGACAAGTGTGGGATCACCCAGCTTGGCCAGCAGAGCTCATTAGGTCCCCTGGGGACTGGGGACCTGCGCTTGGCCTCTGTGCCATTGGCACTCACTGCCCGAAACAGCTGTCCAGAGCTAATTTATTTCCTAATGCTGCAGCGATGTTAATTTATAAATTACACTGGTAATTCCAGCTATTATTAATTTCAGCTGGTGTAGGGCAAGCCTAATTAAAATATGACACCAATTGCCACACATATGTACCCAGGACTAGCGTTTAAAATTTATAGGAATATTAAGTGTGACACCAGGCTCGGAGATGCTTCGTGATGCAGCTCTGGCATCCGGTGGGGAGATCTCAGCTAAAAGAAGGGAGAAGCTGTCCACATTTAGGGGTCACTAGAGAATCAGAGAATCATGGAATGGGTTGTGTTGGAAGGGACTTTAAAGGTCATCCAGGTCCAACCCCCCTGCCATGGGTAGGGACACCTCCCACCAGCTCAAGGTCTCATTCAGCCTGGTCCTGAACACCTCCAGGGAGGGGACATCCACAACCTCCCTGGGCAACCTGTTCCAGTGTCTTCCCACCCTCTCTGGAAAGAATTTCCTCTTCATTTCCAGTCTCAGTCTGTCCTTTTCCAGCTCAAAGCCATTGTCCCTGTTCCTATCACTCCCAGCCCTTGTCAAAAGTCCCTCCCCAGCTCTCCTGTAGCCCCTTCCAGGTCCTGGAAGGCTGCTAAAAGTTCTCCCCAGAGCCTTCTCTTCCCCAGGCTGATCAGCCCCAACTCTCTCAACCTGTTCCTATAGGGGAGGTTCTCCACCCCCCTGATCTTCTTTGTGGTCTCCTCTGGACCTTCTCCAACAGTTCAATGCCCCTCTTGTGCTGGGAGCACTAGAAGTGGACACATCAGAGACCCACTCGTGATGTTCACCCAGAAGCAAGAGGTGTTTCTCCAGGAGGTTTTGCAGACACATCCTCATTGCTAAGTTTCTGTATTTAACTCCATGTTTGTTTTAACTCTGTGATCTCCTTCAACCCAGAGACTATCACATCCCAACACCTGCGCTTTCCCAGCTGAGCACTGTGGGTTTCCAGGAGCACTTCAAAGCAAAACAGGCTCTGGGAAGGAAGGGGCTGTAAGATGCCAGACAAAAGCAAAAGCTGCTGAATGCATCTGCCTGGCTTTGAGGGAAACTGGGAGCTGTGGTGCAGCCCGGGCAGGGGGGAGGGCGGTGAGTGTGGACCCCCAAGGAGAGCACAGAAATGAGCCTGGAGCGGCACAGGAAAAATGATGCAGCAGAAAGGAGATGTTGATGTCACAACTAATGGGAATAAACTGGCTGGGAATTAACTGAAGCCAAACAATTAGGGAAGGGTGTCTGTGCAGGAGTGGGGGGTGTCTGTGCAGGGGTAGGGGGTGTCTGTGCAGGGGTGGGGGGTGTCTGTGCAGGGGTGAGGGGTGTCTGTGCAGGGGTAGGGGTGTCTGTGCAGGGGTGAGGGTGTCTGTGCAGGGGTGAGGGGTGTCTGTGCAGGGGTGGGGGAGTGTCTGTGCAGGAGTAGAGGGTGTCTGTGCAGGGGTAGGGGGTGTCTGTGCAGGGGTAGGGGGTGTCTGTGCAGGAGTAGAGGGTGTCTGTGCACAGGTAGGGGGTGTCTGTGCAGGGGTGGGGGGTGTCTGTGCAGGGGTGAGGGGTGTCTGTGCAGGGGTGAGGGGGTGTCTGTGCAGGAGTAGAGGGTGTCTGTGCAGGGGTGAGGGGTGTCTGTGCAGGGGTGGGGGAGTGTCTGTGCAGGGGTGGGGGGTGTCTGTGCAGGGGTGAGGGGTGTCTGTGCAGGAGTAGAGGGTGTCTGTGCAGTGGTGAGGGGTGTCTGTGCAGGGGTGGGGGAGTGTCTGTGCAGGGGTGAGGGGTGTCTGTGCAGGGGTGAGGGGTGTCTGTGCAGGGGTAGGGGGTGCCCATGCAGGGGTGAGGGGTGTCTGTGCAGGGGTAGGGGGTGTCTGTGCAGGGATGGGCAAACCCAGCATTGCCACCCAGTAGGAGGGTGGGGTGGAATGAGTTGATGCCAAGGAAAGATGGTTTCAGGTTGTTCTAGAAGGGTGCAGGTTTAATAAGGACTACTTTGCCCACTCTCTGCGTGCTGGGGCCACTATCTCCAGCAAGTGCTGCTCTTGCAGGACCAGGACCACCACTGAGGCCCAGTGCTTGCAGACACATCTCTGGCAAGGGTTTGCTTGGCACAGTGGGGCTGGGACTTGCAGGGTGGGTGTCCTAGGGTGATGTAAGACAGTCACCAACAGGCACAGGTTTTCCATGCCTCTTCATCACTCAAGGTCCTCTGTATCTGTCCCTGCAGCTGTGGGCTTCATCAGTGAGGATGAGTACCTGGAGATCACAGGCATCACGCGGGAGCAGTCGGGCGAGTACGAGTGCAGTGCGTCCAACGACGTGGCAGCTCCTGTCGTCCAGAGAGTCAAAGTCACTGTCAACTGTGAGTAGCCTGCAGGCTGGCAGGGACCAGGGACAGAGGGACAGGCTCACCATTCTGCCCCACAAGATTTTGGGGCTGAGCAGTGGGGTGAACTCAACTCTCAGACCCCAGAGCTGAGACAGGTGATGGAGTTTTTTTTCATCAGGTGGTGTTTTGCCTTTTTTTTTCCCCCCCTTTTTTTTTTTTCTCCTGAGCTCCATTTTTTCCCCTTTTTTTTTTTCTGAGCTCCATTTTTTTCTCCCTTTTTTTTCTGAGCTCCATTTTTTTCCCACCACCTCCTCCTCAGCTGTCTCCATCAACCTGGGTTTTCCGCCCATGGTGAGATGCTGTGCTGATAACCTCCGGGGAGAGGAGAGAAGTGAGCAGTAAATAGGATTTTTTTTTTTCTGTTGAGTAGAGGAAAAAAAAAAAATGAGAGAGAGAAAGAAAGAGATTAAAAAAAAGAAAGCAGAGCCATTTGTTCTCAGACAGAGGTGAAGACCCTCCTAAGCCCCTCTTCAGACACCAATTCAGCTGTATGGGGTTGGCACAGGGGCACTCATGGTGCCCAACATCTGGGAAGTTCCATTCTCTGGAGAAATCCTCACTGGTGGTGGTGTGGAGCTCCTCTGTGAGCCCAAAATCTCCTTGGACAATGGTGCCAGAGGAGCAGGAGCTAGGGATGGATTTTTGGCTCCTTTATAAGAGCAGAGAAAGAAAAGGGATCTTGAGGAGCAGGGGAGGGGGGTAGGATACCCCAAGGTGTTGACCCCAGGTTTTCCATCCTCCCCACAGACCCTCCGTACATCTCGGATGCCAAGAGCACCGGGGTGCCAGTGGGGCAGAAGGGAATCCTACTGTGTGAAGCTTCTGCTGTCCCCTCTGCTGACTTCCAGTGGTACAAAGATGACAAGAGGTAAGAGTCTGGGGGCAGAGGCGGGCACAGTGGCTGGATGGGCATGCCCTGATCCCTGTGAGCTGCACCTGGTGACAGCAGCTTCATCAACAGGGCTGCTGCAGCCGGTTGCATAGATGAGGGCATTTGGTGGTGGGGGGGAGAAATTCGTGCAGGAGGCTCTGTCAGATGGGGTTTGGTCTTCATTTGGGTAGGCAGAGCAGGCAGGATGTGCCTCTGTCTGTGGCTCTGGTTTGTGGTGTCATGGTAAATCCCTGCCTGGGTGAAGCATAAAGGCCGAGAGCGATATTGGCAGCACAGATCCAAGCACTTAGGAGAGGATGAAACCTCTGTCATCTCTTTAAACACTCTGGCCAGAAGGCAGCGTCAGCTCCTTGCTCTTGGGAAGGCAAATGAAATGTGTTGTTGGGTTTGCTGTGCTGCAGACAAGGCTTGCCTAGTGCTGGGCTGAAAGGCAACTTTTTAGGTCAACCCACAGCTCCTGAGTCCCACTCCAGCAGCAGCACAGGGATGTGGCTGGGAAGCAAGGAGGGGAGCAACACAGCCAAGGGTAGGGTCCCAGGGTTGGGGTCTCTGATCCCCCAAAAGTTTTTTTTTTTAACCCCTCTTTGCATTGCTTCCCCTCTTTAACCCAAAGGGGCTGTAGGGTAGCAAATCACAGGAGAAGCCACTACTGAGGAGGGATGTTTGAGCCCCAAAAAGATGCTCCAGCAGCTGGAGGAGAGGCTGGGGCTGCCCTGCATCTGCTGTTTGGGAGGAAAGGAGCAGGCAGAGGGTACAAAGCAGCGGATGTTTGCGTGGCAGATGAAAGGCTTCACTCAGAAGTAGGTCAGATCACAAGGGCTTGTAGAGCAGCAATGGGAGCAGCCTCAGCCTGCCTGGATCAGCCATCAGACCCCAGCCCAGGCTGAGGTGGGGATCCAGGAGGAATCAGCACATGCAAAGCTGCAGGAGCAGAGCAGGAGCGAGCCATGGGAAGGAAGCTGGACTCTTCTGCTGAGTGGGAAGGAGTCTTTCCTAGACTCCTGGGTATGTGGGCATCCCTTCCTCTGCACCATGTGTGGGCATCCCTTCCTCTGCATGGCATTTGGCAAGCCCCAAAGCCACCTGCTTCAGCAGGGACATCTTTGAGGATGCTTCTAGACAGCATGTGGATGACATGGGTTGGCAGCTAGGGGCTTTGACCCAGCAGAGCAGTGTCCTTCTCCCATAGCTCTTTCCCTTCTCCCTCTTTGTCTGATCATTTCCCCAAGCCCAACATGCCCTCTCTCAGGCAGGACCAGGGGATAGCAGGTCACAGAAATTCACAAGCACTTCTCCATGTGGCACCATACCCACGACCCTCTCCCCTTCTGCTTTTCTCTCAGGCTGGCTGAAGGACAGAAAGGACTGAAAGTGGAGAACAAAGCCTTCTTCTCCAGACTGACTTTCTTCAACGTCTCTGAGCAGGACTATGGCAACTACACCTGCGTAGCCTCCAACCAGCTAGGAAACACCAACGCCAGCATGATCCTCTATGGTGAGTGGGGCTGAGGGAGCTGCCTGAACACTGAGGTTGATGATGTATGAGACACAGGATGGGTCTCATTTTGTCTTTTGGGGGACAAGTGCACTGGTTGGTGACCCTTTCTGCCCTGGCACATGAGTTGGAGGCCACAGAGAGCCCAGGGGAAGTGAAAAGCCTCCAAATGTAACTCCCAGCTCAGGGCCCACATCTGCCACTGGTGAGATGCGTTGGGCACTGTGCTTAGTGTCCACTGTTAATGCAAAGTTAGGACTTGGCTGTGGATTTCCATCCACTCACCCTGAAGAAGTCTCTGAAGATATTCTCCCATGCTCATCAGTGCTTAGGATTGTCACAGCGAACCTGGGGGACCATGCTGCAGGCTGCTGCTTGGTGCACTCTCTGACCATCCCAGAATAAACAGCCCCTATGGCTCCACCACCATCCAGGTCATGTTTTCTGCTCCTGCTAGCAGATATATTCTTAGTCATGTTGTCAGAGGGAAGAGGGGAGGTGTAGGGGGCAGGGATGGGGAGCTGCTTCATGCCCTAATCTGGGGACTTTCTCTACATGCTAGAGCTGGGATGAGAGGGATGCATCCCTGGGACATCATGGGCAGCTGTGAAGGGCTGTAATTGCTCAACACATTTGTCAACTATCTTCAGGGGGTAGCAGAGCCAGAGGACAAGGCCATGCTCCCCAGATTCCTTTCATTATCACCAGGAATTGAAGATGGGGATTTTTCCCTGCCAGTGATTCGGGGCAGGTGGTCCTCACTGGGAGGAGTGGAGTTTGATGACCTCTATCCTCTCTTGACATCACCTTGATGTTGTCTTCCTCCTTGTCGCCCACCCACCCCTTGGCTGTTTCACCCTGTGGCAATCACTGACTGTGGGTGACATTAGTACCAGCCTGTGGTAAGCAAAAGCATCAGTTTCCTTTAGCCTGAAGCCATCCTGGTGTTACAAACTCTTTCCTAGTGCATACCAAAGGATAGAATTAAACCCATAGAGAGCCTGCAGGAGATCCTCTCTTCCATAGGAGAGACAGGGCTGGAGTGCAGCAGGGTCCTGGGGGGCCCAAGTGAGAGGGCTTGGCTGGTTTTTAGGTGTGTGGTGGTTGCAAGATGTGGAAAGAAGGAATAATCATGGATTAGGAGGAAGGATGTCTCTGGAAATCTGCTCTCCCTTTGCTGCTTCCCTCCCATCTCATGTCATCTGTTGTCTACTTGGGAGGGAAGCTTTTATAATTCAGCATGAGTGAGCATGGTGACCATCTCAGCAAAGGCTCAGCAGGGACTTCAGTGGTGTTTGTCACTTTTACCAAGCAGTAGATCATGTCACTCCCCCCTCTAAAGATGTGCACTTTCCACTTTCTTTTTCTTATTTTTTTTTTCCCCTTCTGGATAGTTTTCTTCTTCCTGTAAGGAGGACAATGTATGAGCAACAGGTGCCATTGTCCTGGGAATCTGCCCTGCTAGTGTCTTTGCAAAGTCATCAATAAAGTACTGCTGTGTCATTTTCTCCCTGGCTTTGGGAGTAAGTGAGCCTGGACAATTCCAACTGGATTTGTGCTGCCTTGTCTTTTCCCCACCTCTTACTACTGTCTGGAGGGGGAGAATGAGCCTTCCTTGGTGGGATGGCTCAGGTCTAGGAGGCCAGGAACTTGGTGATGCAGAGCACACAGGGATAGTGAGCAGCCCTAAAGTATGTGTTGAGTTGTTTAGTGTGCTGTCACAGTTTGTTTAGTGTGGTGTTACAGTTTGTTTAGGATGCTGTTGCAGTTTGTTTAGTGTATTAATTTGTTTAGGATGTTGTTGCAGTTTGTTTACTCTATTATTGCACTTTGTTTAGGATGTGGTTGCAGTTTGTTTAGTCTGTTATTGCACTTTGTTTAGGATGTGGTTGCAGTTTGTTTAGGATACTGTTGCAGTTTAGTTTGCTGTTGCAGTTTGTTTAGCGTGTTGTTGCAGTACAGTTGTGCAAGGTGTGTTAAGACCCCTGCAGAGTAACATCTTTTTCTTCCTATCCCAGAATCACAGAATGCATCTGGTTGGAAGGGACCCTCAAAGGTCATCTTGTCCAACCCCCCTGCAGTGAGGAGCTGGATGTGCTTTAGGGCAGCCCCAGACCAGGGAAGTGGTTTGCCTAGGGAGAGCAGAGGATCCCAGACTCTACACCATCCCATTTTGGATATCAGGTTCCATTCCTGTATCTCCAGGTAGAACTAACCTTGGGTGTTAATGAGCCTCATAACCATTCATTCCCCCCCCAAGATGTCCATCTCTAAGTGATGAACATTAGCATCTTTACCTGCTCGTTAAGCTATCATTAGTGTTGCCTAGGAACTATCTTAGCTCTCTTCTCCACCAGCCCTCCTGGTAATCAATGTCCCAGATAACCTCATTTTTAGGGAGAGGGACACCTCTGGCACCACAGAGCCCAGCTTCATCCATGCCACTGCCTTAGGGTGGCCGTGCTAAGCCCCAGCATAACCTGAGCCCCATCTACATTCTCAGTTTAGGTGTTGTAGGTTCCCTGTGGCTTTATGAGGTTACAATCTTCATTAAGGACTTGGGGGTGCTGGGGGATGAGAAGCTCAACATGAGCCACCAGTTTGCACTTGCAGCCCAGAAAGCCAATCACATCCTGGGCTGCATCAAGAGAAGCATAGCCAGCAGGGCCAGGGAGGTGATTCTGCCCCTCTGCTCTGCTCTGGTGAGACCACACCTGGAGTACTACATCCATTTCTGGAGCCTCCATTACAAGAAGGATATGGAGGTGCTGGAAGGTGTCCAGAGAAGGGTCATGAGGATGAGCAGAGGGCTGGAGCTGCTCTCCTATGAGGACAGACTGAGTTGGGGCTATTCAGTTTGGAGAAGAGAAGGCTCTGAGAAGACCTTCTTGTGGCCTTCCAGTATCTGAAGGGGGCTACAAGAAAGCTGGGGAGGGACTTTTTAGGGTGTCAAGTAGTGATAGGACTGGGGGGAATGGAGCAAAACTAGAAGTGGATAGATTCAGATTGGATGTTAGGAAGAAGTTCTTCCCCATGAGGGTGGTGAGACCCTGGAACAGGCCCAGGGAGGTAGTAGAAGCCTCATCCCTGGAAGTTTTTAAGGCCAGGCTGGATGTGGCTCTGAGCAACCAGATATAGTGTGAGGTGTCCCTGCCCATGGCAGGAGGGTTGGAACTGGCTGATCCTTGAGGTCCTTTCCAACCCTGACGCTTCTATGATTCTATGATTAGCATGGCCCCTTGGTTTGGCATCTGCAGATGCAGGTTGGATTGGCATCTGTAGATGCAGCCCTCAAAATGAAACTCAGCTTCTCTCTGCTGATGGCATCATGAGAGCTGTTAGTTATTTGGTTCCTAACCTGTGAGTGTTGGTTTGCAGGATTTGTGTTGCAACGACAGCATTGGGTGGGACGCAGCAAAGCATCCCCCAAAAGTCTAAGCTTATTTCATGATCCCACTTAGCTTTGTGGGTCTGACTGTGAATCCCCTCAGGGAGCAACATCTGAGTCCTCTGACTGTCCATCATTTCTAGGTAGCCACAGTGATTTAATGATCCCTTCAGTCTGTATTAATTGTGTGTACTCGTGGGGTGCCAAGGGGTAACAGGCACAAACTTGAACACCAGAAGTTCCATCTAAACAGGAGGAGGAAAATCTTTAATTTAAGGGTGATGGAGCACTGGAACAGGTTGCCCCTGAGAGGTGGTGAAGTTTCCATTTCTGGAGACATTCCAAACCTGCCTGGACATGTTCTTGTGCGACCTTCTCTAGGTGAACCTTCCTTAGCACAGGGATTAGACTTGGTGATCTCCAACTGCTACCATTCTGTGATTCTGTGACTGCTCCCCAAGCTGCCCTAACCCACCCTGGATCCAAGAGGACTGTGACACATGGGGGACCCCCATCTCCCAGTCCAGGGCTCCCTGGCACTGTAAGGAACAACACCCTGTTGTGGTTGGCTGCTATTGAGCATCATCAGTGCAAGCTCACTGGTCCCTAAGCAACCAGTTCCTTCAGTCTGGCAATTAAAGTGTCTTGATTTCTGCTAATGAAAGATGAGGAGAAGCTGCATGTGGTGCATTCACTGTGGCACAGGAAAAGCCTCACCTGGGAGGGTTTGGGGAAGCAATTTTGTGACTATCCCTTTTTCCTTGAAGCTGAGGGAGTGTTTTGGAGTTTCCCCCCACCAAAGAATCACAGAATTGTTTTGGTTGAAAACTACCTTCAACCCAACACCACCATGACCACTAAAGCGTGTCCCAAAGTGCCATGGCCACGGGTTTTTTGAACACCTCCACCACCTCCCTGGGCAGCCTGTTCCAGTCCCTGACCACTCTTGCAGCAAAGAAATTGTTCCTAATCTCCCAACTAAACCTCTCTTGGTGCAACATGAGGCCATTTCCTCTCCTGTCACCTGATACTAGGGAGAAGAGACCAACTCCCACCTCACTGCAACCTCCTTTCAGTTTCCTCAGCTGCTCTTCATAAGCCTTGTTCTTTAAACCCATCACCAGTTTCCCTGGACACACTTCAGCACCTCAAACTCCTTCTTGGAATGAAGGACCCAAAACTGAATCCAGTAGAAAGGTTCAATTTGTGTGGGTACCAGGATTTGAGCCTTTCTGGAGCTCTGTGACAGAGGCTAATGTAGTGTACAGCTTTTCATCCTTGTTGTGATCTAATTTTGTAGAGAGGTCAAGGAGTGCTTTAGTTACTGTGCACCACTCACTATTGCAGCCCTGCTGCCTCCTTCAGCAGCTCATTTGGTGCTCTCTGGGATGTGATGGAGTGCTTGGTGATACCACATCATTTTGAGGGGAAAAACTAAAGCTCTTCACTTCTCCCATGTTGTGTGGCCTGTGTTGCTTCCCAGAGTCTGATACCAGGCAATAAAGCCATTAAGGATGCTGGAGGGGATGAACACATTTGGGCTGTTTCCATCTAAACATGAGGAGGAACTTCTTTAATTGAAGGGTGATGGAGCACTAGAGAGGCTGGCCAGAGAGGTGGTGGAGTCTCCATCTCTAGAAACATTCAAACCCAGCCAGGATGTGTTCCTGTGTGACTGTCTCTTAGCAGGTGGGGCTGAACCCAGTCATCTCCAGAGGTCCCTTCCAACCCCTACTGCTGTGTGACTCAGTGATGTTGCAGGGTTATTGAGAGGGGGGAGCCCCAAACCCACACTGGAGTGGAACAGGAGGAGTGCAGGGGAGAGCCCCAGAATCCCCAAATCCCAGCCTTGAAATTTTGTGTTTTCCTTAGGGTACAACCATGGGCTCTAGCAGGGTCCCCTCCAGGTCAGGGGTCTTGCAGTTGGTTCATCCCAACTCATGCAGTACTTTTCCCAGAGAGAAGGATGTTGGTCCCAGAGGACCAGGGTGCAATTTGGACATGAGCATCCCACTTGCTCCCCCATCCCTTTGTTTCCCCCAGGTGGAAGGCAGGCTGAGTGAAATTTCTCACGCCTACACTTTCCATTGCCCTTTTGCCCTAACTTTCCCTTGTTCTTTAATTTTTAGAAGAGACAACTACTGCTCTGACACCCTGGAAAGGTCAGTAATTCGGGGACCCCTGCAATGCCAGTGCTCCCCCTGCTCTGTTTCCCCATGGGACCCTCCAGCTCCTGCCCCAACTTGTCCCAGTGGCAGCCCTGACACCTCCTGTCCCACCACCCCACCTCTCCTGCTGGGATAGCAATATATTAGGACTTTCTTGCCATTGTCCAGCTTTCCTCCCATCCTGGCTCCTCCCTGCCAGCCTTCTGTGCCAGTCTGGTAGCAATCTGTGCCCTCTGCATGCCTTGTTCCCCTGCTGCAGTCCCCTACTCCCTCCCCATGGCCCCTGTGCTCTCCCTGGAAGCAGGGATGTCTCTGTGGTCTTCTTCCCCTGTGTTACTGTGTAAGTGGGGCTTGTAGCAGCTCCTTTCTCCTCTGGGATGTTTCTAGTGATATTTTTTTTCTGGGATACCACAGGGGTGAAGTGTTTGGTCTTCTTCCTGGAGTTATTCATGGCCATGTCATCTCATCAACCAACCAGCCTGCTTGGTGTCATCTCCAACAACTGACACTTGGTGTCAAGTGATAGGACAAGAGGAAATGGCCTCAAGTTGCATCAGGGGAGGTTTAGTTTGGATATTAGGGACAATGTCTTCTCCAAAAGGGTCATCAGGCACTGAACAGGCTGTCCAGAAAAGTGGTGGAGTCACCATCCCTGAAGGGCTTTAAAAGACATTTGGATGAAGTGCTTAGGGATGTGGTCTGACCGTTGTGAACAGGGAGATGTTTATGGTTGGACTCTATGATCTTAGAGTCTTCTCCAACCAGGAGATTCTATGATTCTATGACCTTAATTTGGAGGTCCATAGGCTGACAGCTTCCTTTGTAATGCATTGAGTCATCAGCCCTTGGGATGACTTGTAGGTAGGTGTTGGAAGGGCTACAGATCTTCCCTTGCATAAGGCTCCCTGGCTGTGCCAGGGTTTGAGGCTAAGTGGGAAGTGTTTTGAGGTGTCTGTGAGTGTGTTGGAAGAGTACTACTGGCAGCAGACAAAATGTTTAATGGTTTTCAGGGTCCTGGTTGAGCTGTAGGAGGATGAGTCTATCAGACATCATGGGCAGCCATGCTTGTGCAAAGCACCAGCCTGGATGCCATTCCAAGGTCTCTTCTCACCCCTGGGACAACTCTTTGGGATGTTTTGGTGAAAGCCACTATGTCAGTGATCCTTTGTCAGGATAAGCTCTGAGCTTCTCAGCCTCTGATCCCCAAAGGTGGCCTTGGCTTTTGGTTATCCCCTTCCTCATCCCATCTTGTTCTTCTTGAGATGGTCCAGACCTAGGGGCAGAGTGTGTTATTGGTGACAAGCCTCTGGGGAGGCTTGAGTGTTGGTGGTGTGTCTGCTGGGTGGGCAGGTGGTTATTGTGTCCCTCCAAAAGAGTTAAGTGGAGAACAACAGGAAGCTCCCCCTGTGCTAGCTCATCAAGGCTGGTAGAGGGTGGGTAGTGTTGAGCAAAAGTTGTTATCTCCAGTGGGAGTGTGGCTGGAAACTTGGACAAATTTTGGAGAGGGACAAAGGATGTTGGAGGAGGAGATGGGGACTTGGGGCTTTAATAAGACCTTGGCAGTTTGTGACGCAGAGACTGGGATTCGTGGGGATGGGGATGACTGGCACCATGCTCTCAAGGATGGCACAGGTGGATGGGGTTACACAGAGAGGTCTGGCCTGCAGCGATGCCCCCTCACTGGAATTGCTCAAGGCCAGGCTGAACAGGACCTTGGATAAGGTGTCCTTGCCCCATGGGAGGGGGGGTTGGAACAGTATCTTAAGGGGGCCTACAAGAAAGCTGGGGAGGGACTTCATAGGGTGTTGGGTAATGATAGGACTAGGGGGAATGGAACAACAATAGAAATGGGGAGATTCAGATTGGATATCAGGAAGAAATTCTTCTCCATGAGGGTGGTGAGACAATGGAAAAGGTGGTAGAAGCCTCATCCCTGGAGGTTTTAAAGGCCAGGCTGGATGTGGCTCTGAGCAACCTGCTCTAGTGTGAGGTGTCCCTGCCCACGGCAGGGGGGTTGGAACTGGCTGATCCTTGAGGTCCCTTCCAACCCTGACAATTCTGTCATTCTAGAGGATCTTTAAACTCCCTCCCAACCCAACCCACGATTCTATGAGCAGTACCACCGGGCACCCCGATGCCACGGACTGGTTGGTTTGAATGTTTGCTGGTGCTTTGTTGGCTTTGTGGCTAACCAGGTGGCTGTTCCTCTTTGTTGGTGCAGGCCCAGGCGCAGTGCACGATGGCAACAACGGCGCATGGCGGCGAGGGGGCTGCCTGTGGCTGCTGCTCCTCCCCCTCGCCCAGCTCGCCTGCCAGTTTTGACCCCAGAGCCGGCCCGCGGAGTAGCGGCGGCGACGACCACGGCCAGCGAGCGCAAGCAGAAAGGAGAAGAAGATGATGATGATGATGATGATGATGATGATGATGATGACGATGATGAAGAAGAAGTGTTCACCGTTTCTGAAAATAATCATAAGAATTGAGAGAGTATCCGGCCAGGCCACCCAGGGGAGGGGGAGAGAGGATAAACCACTCCGAAAAAAAACCCTCAAAGGGAATTTGGAAAGGAGAGGAAAAAGGGGAAAAAAAAAAAAATAATCCAAGGCTTCCTGCTGAAGATGCACCACGATTCAGTCTTTTTTATTTTTTTGCCCTATGGTCTTTTGGGTTGGTTTTTTTTTTATTATTATTTTTGGTCTCCAAGCCTGTTTTCCCCCCACCCTGTTTTTCACCGTTCTCAGCACGGAGGACGGGTGAGGCCATCAGGGCATGGCACTTCCCCTTCATCCCTGCCCGTCCCCTTCGCCGCCCACCCTTGCCCACGGGGAACTCTCTGGTTTTCTTCTTTGCCACCATTTCCCTGGCTTCTCATGGACTGTGCCACCACTCTGTGTTCCAGAATATATATATATATATCTATATATATATATATAGATATCTCTCCACTCATAATATATATCCACACATACATATATATATATATATATATGTGTGTGTATAGGTATATAGATCTTCAACAATTACCAATGGAAAGGGAGGGAGGAGAGCGGCGTCGAGCCACCTGTCCATCGAACCACCCGCGGACATCGTGAATGATAAAAGGGATTCTGAGTCGTGGTTAATTTTATTGAGTGTATTTTCTGAGATGAGCCTAGAACTCTTAGTTCCTAAAAAAAAAAAAAAAAATAATAAAAACAACCACAAAGCAAAAACAAAAAAAAAACAAAGAAAAAAACACTAAACAGAAATGCAAAAAAAAAAAAAAAAAAAAAAAAAAAGAGTGGAGAACAACAAAACCAACCACAGTAACAACAACAACAAAAAAAGGAGAAATAATAATAATAATAATAATAATAATGAAATCCAGGGGCAGCAAGCAGACAGAAGTTGGTTCACCAAGGGCTGTACAACCACACAGGCGACCGGCCAAGGAGGTTGATGAGCCTGATGAGTCAGCATGGAGGAGGAGGAGAAGAAGGAGAAGGAGGAGGAATCCCATGCTGAATCCCCCTGAATCCATCCCAGCCGTCCTGAACACTTCCTGCCGGGCATGGGCGATGCTTGTTGCGCGGCGAGGCAGAGGGAGCCGCTGGATCTTTCATCTGGGCTATATATATACAGTATATATAAATATACAGATATATATATATATATATATATATAATTTTTTTTTTTTGTTTCGTTAGAGTTCTAGCCACGGTTGCCAGCAGGGTCCTTCCGCTGCCATTACTGCATGCTGTATATGGAGTTAGGTGTCTATGGGTCCTCAACTGAGACCCACGTCCTGGTCCACTCGTCCCCAAAAAGCCCTTCCTCTCCTTTCCGCCTTTGTGTCACCGGGAGTGGGAGGGGGTCCCGTGGAGGAAGAGGAGTCTGGGGGCTTCTGTCCATCAGCCCCTCCCTCCCCAGCCCCTTTTGCAGTGGAATAATGTGAGCTGAGGGCCAGAGGGAGATCTATATAGCTCAGTTTTATATATTTTTATATATATATATATATGTATGTATCAGTGTGTGTGTGCGTGTGTGTGTGTGTGTATATATATATATATATAAAAGAAAAATAGAAGGAGAAGAAGGAGAAGCACTTGGCACCAAACTGTGAGACCAACCTCCTCGCCGTCTCTTTTTGGTGAGGAACTGTCCCATGGTTTTGGTTTTTTTTTGTTTTTTTTTTTTTTTCCTCCTTCAGTTTTCCTTTCCTTTCCCCGTGGCCGAGGGCAGGGCGCACGCGGGGAGCGCGGGCGGGCGGGCGGCGAGGGGGCTCTCTCTGCCTATCCATTAAAACGATTGTTCCGTGTGGCCGCTCCGTCTGGTTGTGGTGCTCATTGCGGCTGGTGGGGGTCACCCCTGCGCTCTCCCTCTGTGCCCGTGGGGATGGGGAGGGATGTGGGGAGGGATGCTGGAGGAGGCACATTGGGTGGGAGCGCTGAATCGTTGCAGCGGGCCAGGAGAGCACTGGAGAGATGGAGTCTGGAGCTCTCCAGCGAGCCCCCAGCAGGTCAGAGGTGAGGCTTTGGTGAGTAGATGGGGAGGGTGTGAGGCATGGCCCTGCCCTAATGTCACCACACAAGATCCCACTCGGGGCCCCAAAACCTTTCTGTGTAGCCCTCCACTCTGGTGGCACAGTATTGCAGAGGATGCTCCTAGAGTGGCTGAAGTGAATTCCATGGGAAGGAGCAGCACAGCAATGTGAGGTGAGTGTAGGAAACCAAGTGGTGTCTGCCAGGCTGAATACAGGTGAAGCACTGTGGGCCAGAGCCTGGGTGTAGGTGCAGCTCGGTGGCCATGCAGATGAGGAGTGTGTTGAGCTTGTCCTGGCTGATATCTTGGGGTTTTGTTGATGTGCAGCTTACTCAGTGCTTTTGGTCCTCAGCCTTGACTGTAGACTCTGAGGTGCTGGCTTCTACAAGTCACATGGCCTATTTTTTTGGTAGGATCAGAAGCAGACTGGTTGCAATGGTGGGAATCTTTGGTGGGGCTTTTTGTTTCTTGACTCTACAGTGAGCTTGCGTAACCTAGGAGATGAGCACAGAGAGCAGGGAGAGAGCAAAAGGAGTGGTAGGCACCTCATGGCATGACACAAGGCAGCTGAACAATCCCAGCACGGGGCAAAGGAAGGGGATCAAAGGCTTTGCCACATGTCCCAAGTAAGAGATGAGCTCTTGTCCCAGTGCGGATGTGGGGACAGGAGCTTTCTGCATGTCAGGGCCAGGATGGCATGGAAGGAGGGAGCCAGCCACCCCAGCCCTGCTGGAGTCATCCCTTTGGCAGCCATGGTTTAGAAAGTGTCTTTGGAGTGCTCAGGGCAGCATCAGGCAGGCAGGGTGGCTCTCCCTTTCTGGACCTGTCTTCTAGGAGGCCTGGTAGGATTTGGGAACCACTTACCTTTTGCTGGGGTCACTTGAAGGGGACAGCAGAAGTGTCCCTGATGTATGAAGTTGTGATAGTTCATCACAATGCCAGGATGGAGCTGTTCCCTCTGTATCTGGCATCACTGCACAGCACCTGGTCCCCACTGCTCCCCCATTGTAGTATATGGTGATTCCCAGTGGCCTTCCCATCCTGGGACATACAGCCAAGGGATGTCAGCCTTAGGATTTCCCTAAGGAAGTGGAGACTCTTCTGCTTGATGGCCACACAGGCTCCACTGGCAACAGGCAGCAACAAGCAGACCAGGTGCCCAGGGGCAAATAGGCAGCAGCCATCTCCTGACTTGTGTCCAGCGAGGGGTTTGGTCCCAAAGTCTTGTGGCATCTGGTTCCATACTAGAGGAGCTTGTTGAATGGTTTCTTCTGGTTGATGTGGTAGATAAATGAGATATCCCCTTGGGAGCAGGAAGTGCAGCCTGCCATCTCACCCCACCCTTGGGGTTTTAGGGTGAGATGGTAGCTCTGCTGGGTAGATACTGATGGTTGTGGCTTCTGTGCCCAGTCCTCACAATCTTTGTCCCTTGATGAAGGCATTTTGTCCATGTCACACCATCAGACTGAGTTAGGAGCATGTCACCCTTAGGAGGATGTCATCTGCAGAGCTGTCCCATGTGTGAGGCTCGGTTTAGTTGTTGGGGTGAGAGTTGCTACGAGACAGTGGAGAAGATGCTGGGAATGGCTCAGTCACAGAAAGGAAGCTGCTGATCGTTCTGCTCTGCTGAACATAGGTGAGTGATGAGAGCAGAGCTGGTCCTTACCCCACAGGGGCTACATCAGAAGGTGTGTGCTCATCAGCAACTGTACACCGGAGGCAGGCGGCACCCAGGACCCATCAGTGGAGCCAGTTCCAAAGGGAGGTGCATGGGATAGGGCAGGGGTCGAGTTGAACAGCAGCAGAACCCTGGTTGAGAACCTCGAAGCGCCACCATCCAGGGGTTGATAGAAAGAGGCTCCAGTCATTGTGTGAAGCTACAGGAGAGATGGAGGCCCCAGGGGCTTGAGAGCCATCTCAGCTCGGTGTGCCGGGTGCCACCTCCCCGGCCTGGGGCGCGCGGGGTGGGGGTCCGCGAAGCAAAGCCCCGAAGGTACAAAGTTCGTCAAACTTTATTGATACACTGCACAATCACAACCATCTCTTATTCTTGCCGAATTAGAAAAGGTTACAACTACAATGTAACATGCACAATCTCAGGTAGTATAGCCACCCTTGGAATACAATGATCGACGGAAACTGGAGACCGGCCGGCGCGGCCATGGGCACGAGAGACCCGAGAGCAGCGCCCCTCCTAACCCCCAAGCCCTGGGTGCCCAGCCGCCCCCCCAGGCATCCAAACGGGGTTCAGCTCCCTGCCAAGCCACAGCAGGGCCGGCCTCAGACAGCCAACACGTTCCTCACAATGGCACGTTACATGGCACGAAAAAGTTGAGCGCCGTCCCGGTGGAGGAGGGCAGGGAAGCAGAGTAGACCCGGGGGAGGAGAAGGAGAGGCAGGGGCAGGCCCGGTGCCAGGTCTGCTGGCTGCAGCACGTGTCGGTGCCCCCACTCTCCAACACACCACAGCCTCTGGCCCTGTGTGTACAGGGCTAGTTCAGCATTTCTGCCATGAAGAGAGAAATCTGGGGCTGGCACAGGGAGACGGTGAGGTGGAGGGGAGGCACAGACCAGGCAAGGCATTGAGGCAAAGAGTCTCCCATGCCCCAAGGGTACTTTTGGAGCTGGCACAAAGGGAAGGATATGTGTGTCCCCCTGTGCTGGCTGAAGACAGTGGCATTCCTGCTATGTAACGGTGCCCACAGCCACTGGGATCACTGCTGGTGCTTCCTTTCCGCGATGCCAGTGGAGAAGGGGCGCAGCAGCATCTCAGGACCACAAGCCATGGACTTGCCCAGTCAGCGCCGTGCCATGCTGGATCCCCACCAGTCAGGTAAGCCAGTGTGCCGGGTCTGTGCCAGAGCAGCCCTCCACCTCGAGTCATGAGTTTTTGTGTCAGTCAGCTGTGGGACACATTGGTCGAACATCCAGGATGAGGAGATAGGAGCGTCCATAGAGATTTTGTAGCTGTAGCTTCTTATTGTGACAGCCTTCTGACCTTCAGTGCCAGTCTCAGGTGCCTCATTGAGAGGAGGGATGAGGAAGGGTCATGAATGCATAGAGGATGGGGTGATGCCTGTTGTGGCCCTGTGGGCAGGGGCTGGGTTTTTTTCTATCTTGTGCACCAAGGACCATCACCCCCCGGTTCCTCACAACCACAGGACAGCAGGGCAAGGAGGTTTTGGCAGCATCAGAGCTGGCATGGGAAGGATGGTGTGTGAGGGGCCATTGCTGTTAAGCCATCTCGCTTATGAAGAGAGGAAGATGGGGCAAGGCACAGGGAGGCGTTGGGTGGAGACAAGGGGATGCTTTGTGTGCTTGCTCAGTGTATCGCTATAGAGTCGAGTTTCCCTGTGACAAGCACAGGGTCTGGCACTGTGCATGACTTTCCAGGAGGAGGACAGGAGGGTCTATCCCTGGAGAGTGGTCCCAAAGCATTCCTGGGCAGACACGGAGCATCAGGAAGCCTCAGGCCTTCTGCCACGTAACCAGTGAGAGAGAACGTTGCACAGGGTGCCGCTGGGCATGCAGTTCTCTGCATAGAAAGATGCTGTAGCTGCTGCTGTGGTGAGCAGCAGGGAAGGGGGCAGAAGCTCCCAGGGTGGCTGGAGGAAGCAGAGAGTAGAGTCTGAGCCCTCCTCTGCAGGGCTGAACACATCAGACTCTCCCCGCACAGGGGCACATGGCAGATGTGAGAAAAGGCAAAGCGTGGATGTTGCAGCTCAGAGTTGGCTTGTGTGATTTTTCTGCCCCTTGGGGAGGCAGAGATGCTTGGCTGAACAGTATGTGGAGGTCATGCCAAGAGATGGACCAGCAAGGCATGGAGTGGTCAAGGTGCAGACCTTGAGGCCAGGAGTGTGCAGAACTGTCCCCTCTGAGTGTGTGCAGATGGCCATGAGCATCAGAGCCATAGCAAAAGGGCCTTGTCACCTGGAGTTTTGGTTTTGTTGTGGCATTCAGTGCCTCTGCCCAGTGTTGGTGGTGCTGTGCTTTTGATGTGCAGGTCAGAAAGTGCTTGGAAAACCAGCCTGGAGAAATCTCCGTGACAAGTGCCATCAGCGCATCAGGGCAAGAGCCAAAGGGACATTAGAGGGGCAGCAGCAGAGCAGAAGGGGGTCCAGAGTGAGGAGGGGCAATGGCCCAGCTACCCAATGTGTTCAGCCGAGGCAGCTCAAGTGTGCAGCCTGGTGGGAAGGCTCTTGTCTACCTGAGGGCTACTGGTGGTCTGCAGGTCCTCACATTCCTGGCAGAGCAACCTTGTGTTGTCAGGAAGGATGGGGTGGTGTCTGGGGAGGTGGGATCTGACGTGAGCTGGGATAAAGAGCAGCAGGAGGTCCGTGCCCCTTGAAGGATAACCAGTTGTGTTGGGTGACCCTCTCAGAGAGGGTGTGGGAGCAGAGGTGAGGCCAGGTGATGGGGATCAGCAACATCTGGGGTGCGTAGGAAGGAGCTTTGGCGGAGAGAACTGACATTCAGGACCAAGAGGACTGAAGGCAGAGCCGGGGGGGGCTTCAGCCTTGGGGTCTTTTTGGGCATAGGCGGCGTAGCAAGATGATGTGAGACGGATATCCCCGGCCGTGGCTCCGGGTGGCACTGCTCCCGCAGCCCCACGCCCCCTCACGTTGGAGACGAGGTGGGCACGGGGGAGCCCCGTCCGCGCCGGGCCGCATCCCCGTGGCGGCGGCGGTGGCGGCGGCGGCGGGCGGCAGTCTGGTGGCACGTGGTGGGGTCTGTACAGCGTAACCGGCGGCGAGAAGGATCCCGGCACGGGGGAGACGGGGCCATCCTCGGACGCTCAACGATGTCGCCGGTCCTCCGGTGCATCGCCCGTCCGACGGAGAGGAGTCCCCGGGCGGCGGGGCGGGCCGAGCCCGCGGCGGGGGAGAGGCGCGCTGGGGCCTCCCGGGACCCTCCCCTCCCTTATCAAAAGTCGAGGAGGAGGCGAGCGAGGAGGGCAGCCCACAGACAGAGGCCGGCGGCTGCCCGGGATGCTGCGTTGCCACCATCGTGCACCGCTCCGGGGCCTGGGCAGGGGAGAGAAGACGACGAAGGATTAAGGAATCTTAGTATCTCTCTTTGTGTTGTGCCATTTCCCTCATAAGCTAACTGCGCTTCCCTCTGCTGCTGTCTCTCTGCCCATCTCGCTGTGCCCCTCTCCTGTCTCTCTGTGCCCTCTCCCTCTCTCTTGGAGCCCTTGTTGACGTTCATCTCTCTGCAGATGCTCTTTGTTTGCCACAGAGACACACCACAGGGTCATGTCACCTTCTTCATTGGCAGCTGCCCAGTCCACCATTTCTCAAACACCTTCCTACCCAGGAAGCAGAGGTGACCAACAGACATCACCTCACTACCCCCATCAACACCTAACCCACCCAGCTTGCTGCTGCTGGGACAAAACGGCCATTGCTGGTACTCCTGCCAGCACAACACCCCAAAAAAAGCCTCAAAGCATGCACCCAAAGTGTGTGTGTGTGCACAGCCTGGGCTCCTCTTCAGCCCTGCACTGCAGTGACACTCACAGCTCTCTTCTTCACCCATGTGAAGAAAATCTTCCACAGAAACAAACTCCACTGCACCCACACACCTCTGAGCCCATAAGTGGCATCTCCAACCACCAACTGCCTGTTGGTGGCAATGAGCCAACGTGGATCTCATCATTTGAGGTATCTTCCTCTCTCTGTAGGACCTTGCTGCTACAATCTCACACCATTTGGTACCTCAACAAGCTGACAACATTAAATAAAGCCAGTTCTGCTCCACCTCCCTCACCTCCTCCACTTCTTCCTCCTTCACAGTATCACAATATGTTAGGGGTTGGAAGGGACCTCCAAAGATCGAGTCCAACCCCCTGCCTGAGCAGGACCATAGAATCCAGCACAGATCACACAGGAACACATCCAGATGAGTCTAGAAAGTCTCCAGAGAAGGAGACTACACAACCTCTCTGGGAAGCCTGTTCTAGTGCTCTGTGATCCTGACAGTGAAGAATTTCCTCCTCATGTTGAGGTGGAACCTCCTGTGCTGGAGTTTATATCCATTGCCCCTTGTCCTATCACAGGGTGTCACTGAGCAGAGCCTGTCCCCTCCCTCTTGACCCCCAGCCCTCAGATATTTATAGACATTGATCAGATCCCATCTCAGTCTTCTGCTCTCCACACTAAATAGCCCCAGGCTCTCAGCCTCTCCTCACAGGGCAGTGCTCCAGACCCTTCAGCATCCTGGTAGCTCTCCATTGGACTCTCTCCAGCAGATCCCTGTCCCTCTTGAACTGGGGAGCTCAGAACTGGACTCAATACATCAGGTGAGTTCTCACCAGGGCAGAGTAGAAGGGGAAGAGAACCTCCCTCCTTCTCTTCCTTCTCCACACAATACCTTGCCACAAAAACACAGGGCACCTACCATACAGGATGATGCTGGCATTGGTGTTGCCCAGCTTGTTGGTGGCCACACACGTGTAGTTGCCATAGTCCTTCTCTGAGACGTTGAAGAAGGTCAGCGTTGACAGGCGGCCCTTGCTCTCGATCCTCACACCCTCCAGCCCGTTTGCTAACCTGCAGGCCAATATGGCCACCAGCCATCAGGTGATTGGCACACTGGCACTCTAGGACATATTTTGCCCCATCCCCAGACAATCCCTCCTGTCTCACCAGCAAACAGCATCATATATCCACACGTTCCCTCAGCAGACTCCCCACATCCCACCAAGACAAGTTCTTTGATCAAAAGCACACAATGCTCACCATCCCATAATCTGCCTCCCCACCTGACCCACGTTAACTCCTAGAAGCCACAGCCACCATCCCCAGAAGGAACAACCCTGGGCTTTAACCAAACACTCAAACCCATCAGCTACCGAAGAGGAGGTTGCAGTGAGGTGGGGGTTGGTCTCCCCAATATCAGGTGATAGAAGGAGAGGAAATGGCCTGAAATTGTGCCAGGGGAGGTTTAGGTTGGAGAGTAGGAACAATTTCTTTGCTGCAAGAGAGGTCAGGGATTGGAAGAGGCTGCCCAGGGAGGTGGTGGAGTCACCATCCCTGGAGGTGTTTAAAAAGCATTTGGCCGTCGCACCTGGGGACATGATTTAATGGCCATGGTGGTGTTGGGTTGATGCCGGGACTTGATCTTTTGGAACCAAAACAATTCTGTGGTTCGAAATGAGCTCATTCCAGCTTCCCTTCACACAAGGCTCTCAGCTACCACAGCCCTCCTCACATTGCAGCCCTAAACCTGGCATGGTTGCTTCCCAACTTGCCCCCCCACACCCTGCTCATGGGGGACCAGTTGGGACCTCAGTGGCCTCTCACCTGGTGTCCTCCTTGAACCACTGAAACTCTGCCACGGGGACGGCCGAGGCCTCGCACTGCAGGATGCCCTTCTGGCCCACTGAGGCACCTGTGTTCTTGGCATTGGAGATGTACGGTGGGTCTGCGGAGACACCACACCACGTCACACTCTGGCCCACCCCCCCCCCCACCCCTCCCTGGCTTCCCATCCCTTGCACTCACAGTTGACAGTGACTTTGACTTTCCGCACGTCGGGCATGGCCACGTCGTTGACGGCGCTGCACTCGTACTCCCCGGACTGCTCCCGCGTGATGCCTGTGATCTCCAGGTACTCGTCCTCACTCACAAAGCCCTGCCCTGGGAGATGTCCCAAACACGTGGCACTGTCACCCTTCATCCAGCAAACCTGGGACATCACCTAACAAGCATCCTCACCCCCCTACCAGGGCACATCAGAGGCCCAGAAGCTCCACCACAGACATCAACGGGACCATGGGTCACCTTTGTGCCACTTCTTCCACCTCCATAGGAACATCTGCCCATCCCACACAGGCCAGGAAAGACCTCTCCTGGGAGCCAGGCAGCTCCTTCCCCACGCCCTAGGGATGGTCTCACCTTTCCCAGAGAGGTGTCGCCACGTGACGGTGGGCTCCGGTCTGCCGAAGGCCAGGCACATGAGGGTCACGCTGCTGCCCTCGTTCACCGTGATGTCCGAGGAGATGTTGACGATCTGGGGGGGAACTGCAAGACAGCAAGAAGAGAAAGGCCACCATCAGCACACTGCCTTGCCAGACGTGCCACCTGCCCACCACTGGGCAGCCACAGTCCTGGTTTAGAGCTGGACAGATCCTCTCTTGCCCCGAGAGGGACAAAAGAATGACTCTCACACAAATGGATTGGAGAGTGATGGGAAGGTTAAATGGAAAAGCAATTGGTGTTTCACAGAAATTACAAAGCATAGTGGCAAAGATATCCCAAACTGTACAGAGTTCCTTACACCACACTCAAAGGCCCCCCAGTGCTTCCCTTCTCCCCACCTGAGGGTCTACCCAAAACCCCCAGGGCTCTTTCTTCCTCCCCCACAGGATTTATGGGTAGAAATATGCCAAATTCCTGTGCCCACTTTGCTGGGTTGGACACTCAGGACACTGGAGGTGTAACTTCTGTGGCAGTAACAGGAGGCACCCAGCCTGAACTGCTACACACAGCCACAAGACACAGCCCATCACTGGACACCAGCATCCATCCTATCACCCTGGCCAGCTACCATCCACCCCTCTCCAAACCAGCCTCACAAACTGAAACTGAGCACAGACCAAGGGTGCTGAGGGATCTCACCTCCCTGGTGAGGGATTTCCTCACCACACCCCCAAAACTGCATCTTGTTGTTGCCCTCAACAAGGCTCCTATTGGAGCACGTTTGTGAAAACTCTTTACATTACTGAGCTCCACTCCACACCAGCCACAGGCATTTACATCGCTCGACCCTCAGATCCTCCATCTAATAAACAACCTGGCAGGCTCCACACCCATTAATATCCCCAACCCTGGCACACAGCAATTAAAACCCACCCCCCAAGACCACTTCATGGTGCTCTGGGCTGATGGGCACAGACCCCAAAAGAGTCTATGGCCCAGAAAGCAAATGCTGCCATAAGAAACCAGCCACCCCAAAGTAATCACCACTCCTACAGTGCCACAAAGGATGCCTCATGCCCCCTCCCCAAGCACATACTGTGGCAAGAGCCTCAGCTCACATGGCATCACATGGCCAACCCCTGTGCCAAGGACTCTCCTGCAGCATCACATGGCCATGAGGACTGCCTGGTTTTTCTCTTACTCCTGGGGACCATCCCAGGCCTGTTCATTGTCCAAACTGACCAGGCTGGATAAGGAAAGACTGACCAAGTTGGGTTAGGACAGGCTGTCTACTAGGCTGGGTAAGGACAGACTGGCCAGACTGGGTAAGGACAGAGGGATGCCCAGCGGGGCACCAGCAGGGCCACAGCTGCACCCTGATGGGCTCAGCCTAAGCTTCCTATAACCAACAAGCTCTGAGGATCACTAGCCTTTAAAACCCCAACACTCCAAGAGAGCATTTTGCTCCTGGACCAGCTCCTGGATGCAGGCAGAGGATCAGCTTTCCCAACCCTGTTCTCCTGGCAACCTCTTTGCCTGGCACAGGAGAGGTGGCATGAAGGGATGAGCCATGGCAAAGACCAACAATACACTGCTGTCTCCACAGCCTGTTGGGCTCTGCAAGGCAGTAAATTTCCCAGCAACCTGACACATTAATACCAAAGTGGAGACTGTGAGAGCAGAGGGAGGTTGTCTGAGTCCTTCAGGGCAAAGCAGCAATCTGAACATGAGAAGTGGGTGCTGACAACTGCTGGAAAATGTAGGTAATGCTCAGAGCTTGGCCAGCTGGACACAGAACTGGTGAGGATGCACTTGGCCAAGGTTCAGTTTTGGGCACCTCAGTCCAAGAAAGATATTGAGGTGCTGGAGTGTGTCCAGAGAAGGGCAACAAAGCTGGCAATGGGTCTGGAGAACAGGGCTGGTGAGAAGCAGCTGAGGGAACTGGAGGTGTTAAGTCTGGAGAAGAGGAGGCTGAGGGGAGACCTCACTGCTCTCTATAGCTTCCTGAAAGGAAATTGGAATAAGGTGGGGGTTGGGCTCTTCACCCTAGTATCAGGTGACAGAAGAGAGGAAAAGGCCTGAAATTGTGCCAGGGGAAGGTTAGGTTGGAGATTAGGAACAATTTCTTTGCTGCAAGAGTGGTCAGAGATTGGAAGAGGCTGCCCAGGGAGCTGGTGGAGTCCCCATCCCTGGAGGTGTTCAAGAAACCTGTGGCCATGGCACTCTAGGACATGGTTTAGTGGCCACGGTGGTGTGGGGTTGATTTGGACTGGAAGGTCTTAAGAGGCCTTTTCCAACCCAAACAGTTCTCCAATTCTATGGTTCTATGTCTGACACTCCATCAGGACATCCCCCTTGGCCCCGAGGCTGCTGACTGAATAGGGGTGAGATGCTCACCTTCCAGAGATGCAGGGGGCTAAAGCAATTCTGCATCACAAAGTCCCTCCCCACCCCCTATTCACAGTCCTGCACTCATTGCAAAATCTACAGCTACAAGCAAATTAAATACAGGCTTCATCCCGAGGAAGTGAGGAGCAGCACGACCTCACCAGAGCTGCGAGCAACACATGGATGATTTTGTCCACCCCATGAAATATTAATCACTGGCAAGTTAATGCAGAATGTTTGGTAGACCCCAAAATACATCTGTGCTGTAATTTCTTGTTTGTTTGGAAAGCTGGAGAGAGAAATTGAATGTGAAAGAGATGCCACTAAATTCAATAACAATAAGCCTGTGATTTATCTCCTTCCTCTGCTGCTTGAGACCCAAACTGCCTGCTTCATACTCTCCATGGGTACCAGATTCTGCCATGATGCCATCCTTCCCTTCATGTCCCAAAATGGGGGCTGCAAATAGCCCCATGGGGGTGGCCTTCCCATGGTGATCAAAGATTCATAGAATGGTAGTGGAAGGGACCTCCAGAGATCATTGAGCCCAGCCCCTCTGCTAAAGCAGGATCACCCAGGGCAGGTCACACAGCAACATGTGCAGATGGGCCTTGAAAGCCTCTAGAGAATGAGACTCCACAACCATGCTGGTGATGCCACCATGTCCTGTGATGCCATATGTCATCCTCAGGATATCCCTCCCACGCACAGCCAAGCTATCCCTGGGACCCTGGGTACCAGCACCAGCTTTGCCCATGCTACTGCTTCATATCTCGTCCATCTGGGGACAAAACTAAAGAGCTCAGATGGTAGTATAACCAAGGTTGCAAAAGACCTCCAAGATCACCAAGTCCATCCCTCTAACCAACACTTTCATGACCACCAGACCCTGTCCCAAAGTGCCATGGCCACACATTTCTTGAACACCTCCAGGGATGGGGACTCCACCACCTCCCTGAGCAGCCTGTTCCAGTGCCTGACCACTCTTGCAGGGTAGAAACTGTTCCTTGCAGGCTACCACACCCAGGTGTGAGGAGGGATGGGCCTTGTCTTGCCAGTGCAGACACCTCATCCATGCTAAGCCATGCAGGAAAAGGCAGCAGGTTGGCAATCCCTGCGTGGTCACTGCCTCCATGTGATGCTGACGCACAGCACCACGCGCAGCTGACTCATCCCCTGGCTGCTCCGCGGTGCCGATCCCTCCCGGAGCCCAGCCGCTCGCTGCCATGGCCCTGCTCTATTTTTAGCAGCTGGATCATTACTGCTGCACGCCTCAGAGCAAAGAGCTGCCAACACGTGTGACCGATGTTCCTCCTCCCCGTCATTAGCTCCTCATCCATTAGATCCTCATCCTTGCTACAGCTTTCATAAGGTGAGATGATCTATGGAGATCTATGGGCTCCTCAAAGCACCAGAAAACAGCCCACGGCTGCTTGCCAGACAGGCCTTCAGAAGGTTGTTCCTGCTCACAGAAGGGGACATCTCTCCTTTGGTACTCAGCAGGGAGGTGATAGCCTCCACAGACACCATCCATCCATGCTCCAACCCTGGTTCCTCACTTCCTACCCCCCTCTGGCACACCTCCTATTTTGGGCAGATGAAGCATTCACTTTGCTCCTTCAGATCTCCAGCTGCAGCCCTGCCCTCTGACGGCTCGAACACCTACCAGAGCATCCACCACCTCCCTCTCTGGCTGCCTATAGTCCCACATTTCAGCCTCTGGCTCTGCATGAGCCTCCCCACCACAGGCAGGAGGGATCTGTCAGAGGTGTCACCGCACAAGCACTCATTAGTGTACAGAAAGTCAGCACAAAGAAGGCAAATATGCTGAAAGCTCACATTTTGCTTGTGCTGTGCATCTCCTCAGATGAGAAACACAGCAGGATGATGACCTCAGCCTCTGGCCTGTTCCTGCATTTCAATACCTGAAGGGGACCTACAGGAAGGCTGGGGAGGGGCTGTTTCCAAGGACTTGTAGTGACAGTACTAGGGGCAATGGTTTGAAACTAGAGCAGGGTAGACTTAAGCTTGGATGTTAGAAGGAAGTTCTTCACAATGAGGGCAGTGAAATACTGGATTGCCCAGAGAGGTGGTGGAGGCCCCATCCTTGGAGATATTCAAGGTGAAACTCGATGGGATCATTAGCAACTTGCTTTAATTAAAGATGCATAGGTGTATAGAATGGTTTGGTTCAGAAGGGACCTTAAAGATCATCTAGTTCCAACCCCCTGCCATGGGCAGGGACACCTTCTACTGCACCAGGTTGATCCCTGCAGGGAGGTTGTTAAAGCTGAACTGTGAGGGTCCCTTCCAACCTGATGCATTCTGAGACTCTGTGATATGTCTTCCCCAAAACTGTTCCTGTTTGGGGATCATACCCTTAAGGAAGTTATGCAGGCAGCACCCACCAGCCATCTCCCAGCTGGGGAGCACCTGCTCCCAGACAGAAATGGATGTGCATCCCATCCCTGCATCCAACTCATGTTTGGATTCAGGGTGCAGGGGGAGAGAGCCATGAGGATATGCCTGGAATCCCTACATGAACACACCTTGACATCGCATCTAGGCTGCAGGAGAAGCGAAGGGGCACGAGGAGATGACAGCAGAGGTTTTAACAAAGTGTTGCTTCTCACCTCACAGATCCTCATCTCTGATCGAACCTGTCCTGATGACAGCCCAATCCGAGAGGCTCGTCAGAGCTGATTTTATCCAGATAATGGATTAAGCACAGCCGACAGCCACAGTTTGGTCAGCAGCATGATTCCTGTCAGCCAGGCGAGCAGCGTGCAACAGAGCTGCCGCTAAGGGCAATCTACAGGTGCTCTGTTTCACAGGAAATCTTTATTTTTCCCTTCTCTGGGTCTTAACTGCTCCCTTTTCACAACCTCTCCCTGGTAAAGCACATTTTGGGCAGCCCTTTCACAGGCAGGGCTGGTACCACACCTGTTTCCAACCTGCCCTCTCTGCCACACAGGTGAGATTGCTTTCACCAGGGAGGCTGCACCTCGAATACTGGGTTCAGTTTTGGGCTTCTTACTCCCAGAAGGACATTGAGAGGCTGGACAGGTCCAGAGAAGGGCAACAAAGCTGGGGAAGGGTCTGAAGAACAGGACTGGGGAGGAGCAACTGAGGAAACTCGGGTTTAGTCTGGGAAGAGCAGGCTGAGGGAAAACTGTTGGGGAAGGTCCAGAGGAGGGCCACAAAAATGATCAGAGGGCTGGAGCACCTCCCCTATGGGGACAGGCTGAGAAAGTTGGGGCTGTTCAGCCTGGAGAAGAGAAGGTTCTGGGAAGACCTTGTAGCAGCCTTCCAGTACCTGAAGGGAGCTACAAGAAAGCTGAGGAGAGACTTTTGACAAGGGCAAAGAGGAATGGTTTGAAGCTAGAACAGAGTAGATTTTGATTGGGCATTAGGAAGTTCTTTACTATGGGGGTGATGAAACACTGGAAGAGGTTTCCCAGAGAAGCTGTGGATGCCTCTGAAAGTGTTTAAGACCAGGCTGGATGAGGCTTTGAGCAACCTGGTTTAGAGGGAGGTGTCCCTGCCCATGGCAGGGGAATTGGAACTAGATGATCTTTAAGGTGGTCCCTTCCAACTCAAGCCATTGTGTGATTCTATGACTGACATTAGAGAAGCCAGCATGGAGCCTTCCATCCAAGCAAAGCCAAAATCCAGCCACATTATGGACACAAAGCATCGCACAAATAAAGCAGGGGCATCACGCACCCAGGCAGCATCTCCTGACTGCTTGCTGTGCATCCTTTTTCACCAGGTTTTCACCCCGAGCTGGGGAAAGCAATAAAACAAGAACTGGCAGTGTTTTACCTACTGTGTAACCACCTGTCAGTAAATTTATGAACAATTAGGAAGTGAGAGTGCTTCCCAGGGAGCTATTTGTGCGCACGCTAAAACGTTCTTTCTGTTCAGAACGGTAATGGGGAAACAACTTCTCCAGTTCTCCCCCTGCTTCCCCATTTTTCCTTTTTTTTTTTTTTTTCAATAATTAATCAGCTGCCACCATGCTTTTGTTTCATCAGCTCCTGGTCCTTGAGGCATATCCTAATGCCTCCAACAGTTCTGCTCCCACTGGCTCCTTTTCACTCATTTCAAGAAGTCTCGAGAACAGGATACTGAGGTTGCTCTCTGGATGTTCTCCGTCCTATCCCTTCTCCATACTCATAGAATCATGGAATGGTAGGGGTTGGAAGGACCTCCAGAGATCATTGAGTCCCACCCCCCTGCCAAAGCAGGGTCACCTAGAGCAGGTCACACAGGAATGCATCCACAGTAGTCTTAAAAGTCTCCAGAGAGATTCCACAATCTCTCTGGGAGGCCTGCTCCAGGGCTCCAGCACACACAGCATTTTTTTCCCTCATGTTGAGGTGGAATTTCCTGTGCTCAAGTTTGTGTCCATTGCCCCTTGTCCTATCACAGGACACCACTGAAAAGAGCCTGGCCCCTTTTTTTTGTCTCCCACCCTTCAGATATTTATAAACATTCCAAGATTTCCTTTCAGCCTTTTCTTCTCCAGGCTAAACATCCCCAAGTGTCTCAGCCTTTCCCCATCACACAGATGTTCCAGTCCCTTCACTATCCTTGCAGGCTCTGTTTAACACTCCCTAGTATATCCTTATCCCTCTTGAACTGGGAAGCCCAGAATTGGACACAATACTGCAGATATGGTCTCATTAGTGCAGAGTAGAGGGGAAGGACAACCTCCCTTGACCTTCCAGCCATATACCATTGGCCTGCTTGGCCACAAGAGCACATCGCTCTCCCACTACTGTCCACCAAGACTACAATGTCCTTCTCCATGGAGGTGCTTTTCAGGAGGCCAGCCCCTCCTGCATACTGGAGCATGAGTGTTGTTCCTCCCCAGGTGAGTTCTGTGACTCTAAGGAGGCACAGCCATGCATGCCCCAGCATCACCCTCTGCCTGTGCCAGCTGGCGGCCGAGCCTGCAGTAATGACCAGTTAGCAACCACGTTCAGCTCAATTAATTTATATTTGTGTTTTGCAAAAGTTAAAGTTGGCTGGCTGCAATATTGATTCTTTGTCTCTGTGTTCAATCGGGTTTTAATTGTGCGACTGCGGGGCCCAGCCTCCCCTCCTAGCAACCCGGCCATAAATCTGCCGGCCGGTCGCAGGCAACAGTAAATGTCTCTTAGTGCTGTTATTAATATGTCTCGTGGATTGGCTCATTGCAGCAGCCCTTAACAAGGCTTTGTAAGAGCATGGCTGGCAGCAAGCCAGAAGGGGTTTTGTCTCCCTCTTCCTCTTCTCTTCGGCAACTGCCTTGTGTTGACGGCATGGATGCGTTCCGGGTGCTTGTGGCACTCCTGTGCGTTTTGAGGAAGGTTAGGACTGCAGAGAAGATTGGTGTTGAAGCTTGTATAGGAAGATGAGCTGCCTCATCTTGCTTTTGGAGGGAAAACTTCTGTACTGTGAGGGTGCTGGAGTCCTGAAAAGGACTGCCCAGAGAGGTTGTGGAGTCTCCTTCTCTAGAGATTTTCAAGCCCCATCTGATGCATTCCTGCATGGGCTGCCCTGGGTGATCCTACTTTGGGTTGAGCTCAGTAATCTCCAGAGGTCCCTTCCAACTCCTGCTATTCCATGAACTGTTGAGTTTGGAAGAGATCATCAAGTCCAATTGCTTCTCACACCAGTGGAAAACTTCTCCCAGCACAATTAGGGACACCTCACCCCCAGACAGTGTCTTTGGATGCAAACTATCTGTGGCCTTCACCCACCTGAATCTGGTTAGTGCCTGAGTTTTTGAGTACCACTCTGAAAAGGGACTGAGTGGAGTGGATCCTGAGCACCACTGCTGGCTCACAGAATCACAGAATTCATCAGGTTGGAAGGGACCCTGAAAGGTCATCTTGTCCAACTCTCCTTCAGTGAGCAGCAACATCTCCAACTAGATCAGGTTGCTTAGGAACCCAGCAAGAACTCACTCCATCAGGGCTCACCTACTTTCATCAGGTGTAAAGCACTGGGGTACTTCACTGGTGTTGGCTGGCTGGATTAGCAGGATTAGAGAGCAGACAGGAAAAACAGATTAAACTTCACAGACAGATGGTTAACATGCAGCTCAGAAAGGGGGAGAGGGAGAAGCCCATGGAAGGGGGATTGAGGGATATTCCTGGCAGACCTCTGCTCCCCTCTTCCTGAGGCAAGCCTTCACCACCCTAACCCAATGTGAATGGCTCCCTGAGACACTCCCACCTAGACTCCAACCTAAACTTGTTGGAAGGGGAGGCCACAAACAAACTCAGCCTCATCCAAATGAGAAGGATGCATAAAGGCAGAAAAATCTGCATTGGGGGCTTTGTGGAGACATGTTGAGGCTGAGAAATGTTTCAGATTTGCTCATTGCAAAATCAATACCCATCAGCTGTTGGAAATTAAAGGAAAGATTAGGTCCTGGTTTTATACGCTCTTTATTGTATTCCAAGAGCTTTCTACTTGGCCAGATAAATCTTCTTTAAGAGGATTAGGAAACTTTCATTATCTTTATCTAACCTGAACTAACACTAACTCTGAAAAATTAATCTAGAGGCCGGACAAAAGCCAGTAGCTGGTGCAAAGCCACAAGGATCCACTGGCAGCATCCACCAGAGTCTTACGGGCAGCCCTGATCTACCAGCACCCAGATCTCCCTGTCAGAGCAGCCTCAGGAATGCTGCTTTGCAATCCAAGAGCATCACCTACACCAACATGCTCGTCTGCAAAGCCCCGTGCCAAAAGCCCCTGTCTCCCAAAACCATGGAGGCTGTGCCATGGGAATCCACTGCTCCACCATGCCTGGCAGCACTTTGCTTTCAGCTCTCCCTAAGCATCTCCAGACACCTGCCTGAGCACCTCCTAACAGTTCCTAACAGCACAGCAAGCCAAGCATTGTGGTCCCAAACAGTGAAATGGGTCAAACCCACAGAAAGAACAGGTAAGGAGGGAGAAGGAAGAGCATGCCAGTCCCAGGTGTCTGCTGCCCCATGTGACAATCACACAACATAGTAAGGCTGAGATGATGCAAGTCCATCTCCTCCCTGTACAGTAAGCACCTGTTCATACCCTTGTCCTCATGCCACTCAATCTTGAAGGCAGTAGATGTTGGTCTGAACCCTCAATCCCCATCACTAACAGGGTCTCCAAACCCTTCACAAGCCCAGGCATCCTTCTATACAGAATCATGAATCGTTTCAATTGGAAAAGACCTCAGGTCTCACTGTCAACATAACACCACCACAGCCATCAAACCGTGTCCCAAAGTGCCAAGTCCACACATTTCTTGAACACCTCCAGGGATGGGGACTCCACCACCTCCCTGGGCAGCCTATTCCAATGCCTGACCAAACATATCAAACCTGTTTGGCAACCGCATATTAGAACCTACCTTGCACGATGAGGTGGACACGCGAAGTCTTGGGATGATTGTCTGTCTGCACAGAGCAGGTGTAGGGGCCCTCATCATACACATCCACATTGTGTATCTTGATGCTGTACTGGGTCTTGGTGTTGGAGACGATGACCACACGGTTGTCTATAGACCACTTGTCATTGCCAGCATACAGGATGGTGCTGCGGTTCAACCAGGCTACCCGCGTGACCCGGTCATCCACGGTACACCTGCGGAGGAACAGACACAGCCTCACAGTCCTGGAACAGAAGGCACAGCAAGGCTTCTGGAACCCAAAAAGGGCACATGAGTGGGATGGGAGCTGGCTCCCCATCTTGCATAGCATCACCACTGGTGGGGAGTTGAGGCTGAGCTGATGTAACACTGCCACCACATCACAGAAGCACAGAGGCACAGAACCACAGAATCACAGAATCATGAAATCATAGACTCATGGAATCATAGACTCATAGAGTCATAGAATCATGAAATCGTAGACTCATGGAATCATAGAATCATAGACTCATAGAATCATGAAATCATAGACATAGAAACATAGAATCATGAAATCATAGAATCATGGACTCATAGAATCATAGAATCAGAGAATCATAGAATCGTGAAATCATAGAAGCATGGAATCATGGAAGCATGAAATCATGAAATCATGGAATCATGGAGTCATGAAATCATAGAAGCATAGAATCATAGAATCATAGAATGTTAGGGGTTGGAATGGGAAGGTCTTCTAGAGATCATCAAATCCAACCCTCCTGCCAAAGAAGGATCACTGAAGGCAGGTCACACAGGAATGCATCCAGGTGGGCTTTGAGTCTCCAGAGGAGGAGGCTCCACTCCACAACCTCTCTGGGCAGCCTGCTCCCGGGCTCCAGCACCCTCACTGTAAGGAAGTTTCTCCTCATGTTGAGGTGGAACTTCCTGTGATCCAGCCAGTTCCAGTTGTTCCTTGTTCTGTTACTGGGCACAGCCAAAAAGAGCCTGGTACCTTTGTCTTGACACCCACCCCTCAGATATTTATAGACATTGATCAGATCCCCTGTCAGCCTTCTCTTCTCCAGACTAAACAGCCCCTGGTCATATAAGAGATGTTCAAATCCCTCATTCATTTTGCTAGCTCTAATTTGGACTCTCTCTAATAGATCCCTCCCAGTAATGTGGACCATGACTAGACTACACTGCCACCATATGCCCCCAGTCACTTGAGACTTCACAGAACCGCTGAATTCACCAGTAACAATAAAAACCAACCATCTTTTTCTTTCTTTTTATTTTTTTTTTTTAATTGGTTAATACGGAGCCGAGGACCCAGAGCGGAAAATCCGATCACACTCAGCACAGACACTTTCTACGCTCGCCCATCTCTGCTGCTCCCTGCTCCCCCCTCGCCCTCGCTGCGCGCTGAGAATTTCAGATGAAGCTGTAAAATTTGCTGACAGTTGTGCTCCTCGGCACAGCCCTCAAGCCATCCCCGGGGTGATATACGCACCCGCTGCCGGGGAGAGGGCCCGCGGCACGGGCGCGGGGAGAGGGGAGGGAGCTACACAGCCGGAGACAGCAAAGGAGAGAAGGGAACATTTGGATAAGCAGCTGTAAATCCAACAAGTGCCTTGAAAACACAACGTGATCGTTGCCATTATTTATTTCCTGCCTGGCTCCCACCCTCCCTGCTTTGAGACGGGGGCTCGGCAGCTCTGCTCCACGCCGCTGACTTACACTTGGCAAAGAACAGAGGGAGGGGGAGGAAAAGGAATTAAAATGCTCCTGCAGAACATGGCTTTTTCATTCCCTTTGATAGATTTTTCTCAATATATTTACTTGTGGCCTTCTCTGGCACCTGCAGCAAAACCACCCAGCGTTTGGCTAAATTAAGAGCTTGGCATTTCTCGTGAGCTTCGCCGTTCTCACCGGAGGACCCAAGGGGAGCATGAAAACAAACTGGGAAAAACCGAGCTCAGTGCAGGCTGGTGCCGGCAATGGCAACGCTGCCGCAGCTCTGTGCAGCTGCGATCTTAGCAAGAGGCACCTACAGTCAATCAGGAAACTCGTGCGAGTCCCTCTCCACATGCCTGTAAATTCCAAGATGGGTTGTGGGCTGTCCCCATCCCCATCCCCTCCGCTGCAGAGGCTTTGGGGGTGTTATATGTCTCCCTTGCCGGGACCGCAGAGTGTCACCTCGATCGAGGTTATTAATCGAGCAGAGGGAAGGGGCGACATTCGGCACGTCGGAGGGTCCCTCGGGGTGCTCGGTTCAGAGGAATGAGCCATATATCCTCCTGCAAACGAGTCATTTTCCCCTTGCAGGAGCTGTACGTCTCCGCCAGCCACATCCCATATGGATGCTGGGAAAGACGGATGGCTCTCCGTGCCCGCTGCCGCGCTGCCGGCTCGGCTCCGGCGGACCGAGGCGGCCCCGTGCCGGCGCACGACGGCGTCCTTGTCGGGGAGCCGAGCCCTCTCTTCGCTCAAATTAACTGGGGAGAGCTAAGCGCAGCCGAGTTAAGTTCAGCCCTGGGGGATTCCAGTCTAGTGGACTATTACTGCTGTCTCACTTCATTATAATGAATAATAAAGAGATACTTACACACGGCTTCTGTAAATTATTCATTGCGTGCACCACCAGAATCAGGGCAGCAATATGTAAAACAGACAACGTGCATGTCTGTGTGCACAGAAATAACCAGACTACAGCCCTGCCAGCTCCTCTTGGGTCCCCTCATTAGGGGTGAAGCACAAGGACTTGGGTTTGAAGTGACAGGGATGAGGAGCTTTGTGTCATTACCAGGCACGTTTCACTGTTGTTGCCCAGCTCTGGCTGGTGCATACCAGGGGTGCTTCCCAGGGAGATGTGGGGCTAAGTGAGGACCCCTTAGAATCAGGATCACTCGTTCTGTGTTTACAGCTTGGATTTATGGCTCAGAGCCCACCTGGACAAGTTCATAGGGATGCCCGTAACACAGACAGATGATGCTCACGGAAGGAGGGACAAGAACAGCATCACCCTCCCTTGCTTGTAGTGGCTCGTGACCCTCAAAGTTACTCCAAGTAAACAGGACTTAGTCCAAAAGCAAGGAGGCAAAGGCTCCTTCTTCCCACCCTTCAGGCTCACTCTTCAGCTGCTGCCACACAATAGCTGACATGGGACCAAGTCCCTTCCTGCACCTCCTAGCAACGTGCCAGAGCAACCACCAGCAGCTCCATCCAGTGGCAGCCACCATCCATCAGCTGCCACAGAGACACACCTTTTCGCCCAACCTTGCCTTCCCACCACAAGTTCTATGGGATTTGGTGCTTTGAAGGCAAATATTGACCAACACCCCAATGCAAGGAACATCCTGCCAGGTTCTCTACCCAACGCAGAAAGTGATCTTTTTGTTACTCACTAAGCTGCCTGCACTCCCTTGGCTGCTGAGCTGTCTTTGCTACCTCTTCCAATTGACCAGGATTATGATAATGTCTCCAGTAAGCAAACAGGTAAAGAGACTTCTGCAAAGTGTTTAGATAGAGCAGACAAGCTCTGACAAAGCTGGATAATAAAGTGGGCCAGGAGGTTTTCCCTTGAAGGGATCTAATTAAGAACAAAGACAAACCCCCATTAACAGTCTCCTGAAGGCACCTTATCCATCTCCAGAAGAAACCCTGCCTCGTGAGTCCAGAAGGGACAAAAGACAATAAAGCACCTGTCAGACAGGAGGGAAATAAACCCATCCTGGAGAAAACCCAGCAGCAAGGCAGTGAGAATATCTCAGAGCTGATATTGTCAGTCGAGCCTCTGGCACCCAACCCACCCCAGCTCCCCCATGCAGCCCTTTCTCATGCAATGTGACCCATCCTGTCTGCAAGCCACTTAAGACTCTCACTGCATTCAAGCTGAGACTTTTACTGCCTTCGGGCCTTTGGCTGCCTCCCACTGTGAGCACACTCCACCACAGCAGCTTGCTGGGATGCTGGCCTTCACCTGAGCTCCAACCCCCCCAGCTCTCCCACCGACACGCAGGGTCTGTCGGGTGGTGAACCCGATCGCAGCAGCACGGCAAGATGCATGAGGGAGGGAGCTGGGGGCAGCGGCGCTGCGCCGCTTCCCCTCTAATTGCCCCAATTCCTCATCCTGAAATGCTAATTTTGAGGTTTGCCGAGGAGTTCTTTCACTTAGTGTCACCAATACAGATAACTCCACCGACGTGCTCTTTGCATTCAGCAGCACAAAGCGACCATTTCCCTCCTCCTGGACCTATTAAGAGAGATCCCTGCATCGCTCCCGCAGCAGGCTCCTGCCCAGACCCATCAATGACACTGACAGTGCTTCTCCAACAAAAGGAACACGACATAACACTCACTGTCTTCATCCCTCGTCTCATGGACCTTCCCTGCATTGCTGACTTGGCCTGACTTGGATATTGAAGCTGGGTTTCCCGTGGTGGGGAGGATACCATGCCCAGGGTCAACACAAGGTTTTCTGACACTAGTCTGAAAGCATAAATGACACACAAAGAGTTGGAGTCATAAAGCAAGTCGCTGTCTATTTTTGCACCCACTCTCTGTGGGTGCAAAATAGTCCAAGGGATGGGTTACTCTAAACCCCAAAACATTGATGCACATACTGAGGTGCCCAGGAGATGGGTTCACACTCACAGGGTCTAGTGGAAAGTGTCCCTGCCCATGGTAGGGGCATTGGAACTAGATGATTTTTAAGGTCCCTTCCAACCCAAACCATTCTGTGATTCTGTGAGCCAAGGCAAGAGGCTATGGAGAGATGGTGTTCTTTGGATCGATCCAAAAGCCTCCTGTTCCTTTATGCAATGCTCTACTTTTCAATACTTCTACAGCCCTTCAAGCCCAAACTGCTTTTCTCTCCTTTAGACAATACATGGAGATGATAAATGGAGTGTCAAAACCAGTTGCAGACTGGCCGGCTGACCCAGTTTTCAGCAGCTAAAATAACTCAACCAAGTCGGGAGCGAAGCCCCTTGACAGCAACAGGGTAGTGCTTCACCCTTCATCCTCAAATACCCATCAGAGGGGCAAGGTAACCACCCCAGCACCCTTGTCTTTGAGAAGGAATTGTTAATTACACTTGCAGGGGACTCCTAATGGGATTACTCTTTTATTTCTGGTCCTCACCCTGGCTACAGAGTTCCCAGGCTCCGAACGCCTTTTATTCCAGACAGCTGGAGCAAAGGCAGAGGAGATTTATTTGTAATCATCGGAAATAAACACCCTTCCTCAGAAGTAAACACAAAAGAACAGAACCTGGCTGGGCTCCCGCTTCGTTAAAGATGCAAATTAGAAGCAGGCCATCCAAAGGCGGCGGCTCCTCTAATCCTCTCCCCACAATGGGAGCCCTCACGTTAGCCGCGGGTACAGCAGCAGCCCCGGCGTGCAGCGGTGGCTCTTGCTCCACAGCTCCCCGAGGGCAGGTCTCAGCCGTCTGCGTTTCCATCACTGTCAAGCCCCGAAAGTTATTCTCAGTGTGGAGGGCGGGACGCACTTCGTCTTCATTCCCCATCCTTTCCCAAGGCACCTCGTCTCGTCTGAGGCACTCAGAGTATCCTTTCTCCCATCTCTCCCATCCACCCTGGTGCACCACACCATCCCCACATCATCCCAGCACCCCAAGGATGGGCAAGACCCACAGTGTGCCATTGGGCATAGGCCAGGATCACCACCTCCTGTCCAGCCCTCACCACTAACTCAGCAAATACTGACCCATAGTCCATGTTCCCAAGGGAAAACAAAGAGTGTAGGATGCTGGACAGTGAACTGCTGGAACTGTTGGAGAAGGTCCAGAGGAGGCCATGAAGATGATCACAGGGCTGGAGCATCTCCCCTATGGGGACAGGCTGAGAGAGTTGAGGCTGTTCAAGCTGGAGAAGGCTCCAGGGAGACCTTAGAGCAGCCTTCCACTACCTGAAGGGGGTTACAGGAGAGCTGGGGAGGGACTTTTTAAAAGGGGTTGGAGTGCCAGGATGAGGAGCAATGGCTTTGAACTGGAAGAGGGGAGCTTAAGACTGGAGATTAGGAAGAAATTCTTCAGAGTGAGGCTGCTGAGACACTGGAACAGGTTGCCCAGAGAGGTTGAGGATGTCCCCGCCTTGGAGGTGTTCAAGGCCAGGTTGGATGAGGCCTTGAGCAACCTGGGCTGGTGGGAGGTGTCCCTGCCCATGGTGTGGGGGGTGGAAGTAGATCTTTAGGGTCCCTTTCAACCCAAACAATTCTATGATTCTATGCACAACTCCTCTCCTTTCCCCCACAATGTCCCTCCACACCACACATGGGTCACCCTAAACACCTCCCAGAACATCCACACCACCAGCCCTCACTCTCTGCAAGCTCCATTAATTTCCTGCCCTATTACTATTGCATCACTCTGATTCCCTGAGTTCTCTCAGCGATGTTCCAACAATCTCCAGACCACCAGCAAACCCTTCCCTGCCAACCACCCTCTCCTCAGAACCCTCCAAAAGGCCCTCCTGCCCTCCCCAGGGGCAAAAGGGTTCATCAGGGAGGGTTTCTCCTCTTCCATTCCCCAGTACTAGCGAGTGGTCCACCCGCTGCCGAGTACCAGAAGAGAGGCTGCTCCCCGTGAAAAATCCAAGCCCAAATTGATACATTAGAGGGTGCTAAATATAAAATATCCATCTGCAAAGATAATAAGCCTGTGAGGGCAGGGGCTGCTGAGTTGCTTCATTTCAGATAGTTTAATGGTGTTTTGGTCCATGACGGCAGCTCCCAGACATTAGAATGATAACAAGATGATGAGGAAGGAGGGAGCTGTCTGCACGAGGCAAAAGAAATCAAGGCCAAAAGCTCACTGTGCAGCTTCTGAGGGGCCCACATCACCCAAAACAACACCTGTGGGTTTGCACCCAGCATAGAAGGACCTGGAACTTTTGGAGCAGGTCCAGATGAGGACACAAAGATGATCAGAGGGCTGATGCACCTCCACTATGGGGACAGCCTGAGAAAGTTGGGGCTGTTCAGTCTGGGAGATGAGAAGGCTCCCGGGAGACTTTGGAGTGGCCTTCCAGTGCCCCTTCCAACATCAGGGGGGTTGAAACTTCCTCCCTTCCAACCCAAACCATTCTCAGGGCTCTGAGTGGCCTCTGTGACAACCTGAGGGATGCAAAGCTTGTGCCTGATGCTCCACTATGTTTGCACTGATGGCTTGGGGAGGGGGATCTTGTGCTCACCTTTGGCCTCAAAGAGGCTTGACTTGCACCCCAGTCTGGGAACTGTGGAGCCAGATTCTGGTGCAGGCTGCACAGCATGATGCTAAGGCCAGTGCAGGCAGAGCTGTGCTGCAGATGGCTTCAAAAATGGCTTTGGTCAGGCATTGGAACAGGTGGTGGAGTCACTGTTTAAAAGAAATGTGTGTCCACAGCAATTTGGACCATGGTTTACTGGCCATGGTGGTGTTAGGTTGATGATTGGACTCGAAGATCTTAGAGGTCTTTTCCAACTGAAACAGAGTGCAGTTTGCACAGGAAAGTTGCCTTGCTCACTGACCACATCTTTTCCCTAAAGCCATTGCTGGGATTTTCTGCATTAATGCTCCACATGGAGCAGACCCAGACACCACAATCAGCTGTTACAGTGAGCTAGGCTTTGCCTTTCCCTCCTAAAGCTCCTCTTGTACTCCCCATGGCTTTCACTTCCAGCTTGAGGGGACGCACAGCACCCTGACAGCATCATCAGCAAAGGAGAAGGGAAATACGAGGCAGCAGCAAGAGAGATAAAGCAGAAAGCCTCTGGATAGAGCAAATCAATGAGGATGTTTATAGAGTAGCTGGCACTTAAATGCTAACGTCAGCCACAGTCGATGATGGCACCGAGCAGGCGCAGCCAGCCCAGAAAAAAACCTCAGGCTCTGGAGGAAGTGCAGTGAGGCATCCTCCCTTGCCCAAAACACTACCTAAGGGATCACACTTCCCATTTGGTCATGGCCACCAAGCCATCCTGTGGTTTGGATTGGAGAAGGCTGGGACGTCCTCTCCTCTCCAAAGAGACAGCTGACACTCACTGGTGCTTACCATCGAGGAACCACAGAATGCCTTGAGTTGGAAGGGACCTTAAAGATCCAACACCCCTGCCATGGGCTGGGACACCTTCCACCAGATCAGGTTGCTCAAAGCCTTATCCAGCTTGGTCTTGTAGGGATGAGGTATCTACAACTTCTCTGAGCAACCTATTCCAGTGTCCCACCAGCTTCATAGTAAAGAAGTTCTTCCTAATGCTCAGTCTAAATCTACCCTGCTCTAGTTTCAAACCATTCCCTCTCATCCTATCACCACAAAAAGTCCCTCTCCATCTTTCCAGGATGCCTTCTCACTGGGGGAAATCTTACCCTTTCCCTACCTTACACCAGTGCTCTGTTCTACATGCCAGCAGTGAAGATACAACCCAATGAGAGATGCTTCCAGCACCAGCACCACATTGAAGGTGCTGATTAAAGGCCATGATCCTGCACACCCCCTGCTCGTGGCACGCCTGTGCCGGCAGAGCTCTGCACCTCAATCAGTGCCTGTGTGCAGAGTCAATCAGTGCTCATCTCACACAATGCAGCACCTGCTCCCCGCCTGATTTCTAGTGTTCTTCAATCAAAAGGAGGAGAAGAAACTCAGGGCTTCTTGCTGGCAGTGTGAGCAGACCCAAACAGTGGAGAACCTGGAGCCTTCCATGCCTGCAGTAGAGGTTTTGGGCTTGGGTTTGGCTGTTGCAAGGGCTTTTAGCTGGGTTTTTTTTGGCATCCACAGAGAACAGGGAGAGACCGAAATAACTGGTACCATGCAGTGAGAACCAGAACTAACTATGGCTACTCAAGACTCCAACCACTATGACTCACTCATCCTGGTGACCATCTCCATCCTGGCCAGGCAAGGCCACTTTCACAGAATCACAGAGTCACAGAATGGCAGGGGCTGGAAGGGACCTCTGAAGGTCATCCAATCCCCCTGCCAAGGAAGGTTCACCTAGAGAAGGTCACACAGGAACACATCCAGGTAGGCTTTGACTTCACCACATCTCTGGGCAGCCTTTCAACCCAAGGAGAGTGGTCGCAGCTCCTGCAGCATCCCACAGTCACCAAAGAAGAAAGGATGCTGACAGCCTGACTAAAACATGGACCAGCTCCTGTGCAGCTGGAGCAAAGCCACCTGTCCCTGGCCTGCAAGAAGGAGAAATTGGTCTGAAGCAGCCCTGTTGCAGGACAAGTTGGCAAGGTGACCACCCCAAAACAGATCTCTGGGTGAAACAACAGCACACCTAGATGGAAACTTGGTCTGGTCTCCATGGCAAGTGGTCCTCATGCTCTGGGGTGGCCTGTCTAGCCTCAGCACCCTCCCCAGGAGAAGCCAAGGGGGAGGCAAAGCTCTTCTCCCAACCCTCTGTTAATTACCACCAAAAATATATTTGTCATGAGACTCCTGCTCCTCTCTTTGCAGCTCTTAAGGGTAATGGAGAGGTTTCAGTCTTTGGAGGATAAGTCTCAGGCTCTTGGCTGCTTGCCCAGGAGGATTATTTTACATCAGGTTGAGTTCTGTAGTAATTATCTTCAAAACAGCTGGACTGCTGGATAAACTGGCTCTATCTTAATGCACAATACAAGAGCAAATACAGAGAATTAAACTGCAATTCCAGACGGGCCTGACGGATAGGTGGAAAAACCACTCACCAGTGCTTTGGACTCTGAGGCTCAGGGGCTCCTCACACCTCTAGGGTGAGAAGGCATTTTCTCATTTGGAAATCAATTCAAACATCCCCAGAGACCACTTGGAGGGGGGAGGGGAGGGGGAAGATTCCAGATGAAGATGTTTCACCCCTGAGCTCTCCGTGAAGAAAAATCAGCATCATTTCCCTGACCCTCCTGGCTGAAAAAAGCAGAGGTGTTTGATCCTGGCTGCAAAGCCTGGTGTTTTGCACAACCCTGAGTCACTGATAAAAGCTCACATTTTTCAAGTGCTTTGCTCCACACTGCATCCCTCATGCCTGGACATTCCTCACAGCATCCTGTGTACCCCATCCCAGCATGGTGGAGGGGACAACAAATAAACTGTCCTGGACACAAGCATCTTCATTCCAATCACCAGGCAATACAATCCATTGGGATGGTGCTGAGGCAAGATTTCGATGCAAAATCATAGATTCATAGAATAGTTTGGGTTTGAAGGGACCTTAAAGATCCAGTTCAAGCTCCCCTGCAGGGACACCTCCCACCAGCCCAGGTTGCTCAGGGCTTCATCCAACCTGGCCTTGAACAACTCCAGGGAGAGGACATCCATGACCTCCCTGGGCAACTTGTTCCAGTGTCTCACCACCCTCACTCTAAAGAATTTCATCCTAATCTCCAGTCTCAATCTCCCCTTTTCCAGCTCAAATTCATTGTCCTTTGTCCTGTCACTCCAAGCCCTTTTCACAAGTCCCTCCCCAGCTCTCCTGTAGCCCCCTTCAGGTACTGGAAGGCTGCTCTAAAGTCTCTCTGGAACCTTCTCTTCCCCAGGCTGAACAATCCCAACTCTCTCAGGCTGTCCCCATGGGGGAGGTCCTCCAGCCCTCTCATCATCTAGCCACAAGCAGCCTCACCCCAATCACTGGGGAAATTCAAGGCAAAAAAAAATCCATCAGGATGTTGCAGCTGCAAGATTTAAGTGCAAAATCCTCACAGGCAGAACTAATAATCTCTAAAAGAAGGGAAATTCTGCCAGTGGAGGGTGAAGCCATATTTCATGGAGAACACCATGAAGTGCTCCTGCCAGATGCAACATCTCTCAGTGACCTGGGTGAGCCATCAGCCCAAGAATCTAGCAGCCAATTTGCAGAAATTTCACCAGCAATTAGGCAAAATATAATAATCCTTGAGAGGAAATCCTCTGCTGGCCACACAGGAAGTGAGTTTGGAATATCCCCAGAGATGGAGAATCCACAACCTCTCTGGGCAGCCTGCTCCAAGGGCTCTAGCAATTAAAGAAGTTACTCCTCATGTTTAGATGGAACTTCTGATGGTCAAGTTTGTGTCCTTTGTCCTGTCACTGGGCACCACTTGAACAAAGCCTGGCCCCATCCTCCTGACACCCACCCCTGAAGTATTGATCAGCATTGATCAGATCCCCCTCAGGCTGCTCTTCTCCACACCAAACAGCCCTGACTCTCTCAGCTGTTCCTCCTCACAGAGATGTTCCAGTCCCATCATCATCTTTGTAGCTCTTTTCTCTACCCTTGCCAGCAAGTCCCTTTCCTTCCTCAACCTGATGAAGAAATCATCACTCCCATGAGATCACAGAACCACAGGAACATTCAGGTTGGAAAAGAGCCTCAGGACCACCAAGTCCAACCGACACAAAGTTCACCCCTAAACCGTATTCCCAAGTCCAAAGGACCTTTAAACACCAGGAACCAACCAAAGACCTCACCCACTGGTACCCTCCTCTCAGAGCATCCCCACGAGCCAGGCTCCTCATCCCAACCACCTCACGGGGCGGCCGCAGGCCTGGCTGCAATCAGGGGGTTTATTTGTTTGGAGTTGCGCGTGGAATCGAGCAAATTACATTATCAGATGATCACCCTGCTTCTGATTTATTCCTTCTTTGTTCTTCAAGTCTTCGTACATCTAAGCAATTAACCTCTCAAAGAGCTGGAGAACACATAATTATCCTCATTTGTCTAAACGTCACCAAGATGGCTGCCTTTCAATTAACCTTCTGGGAACGGAGGGAAGTTGGAGTGATACAGTGATCATTTCTAACTTCAGCACTGCCTTTTTTTTTTTCTTTCTTTTCCCCCCACCCTCTTTTTTTTTTTTTTTCTTTTTTTTTTTCTCCTTCCCTTCCCTTAAAGTAATTTAATTGAAATATTCAGATGATAAAATATAGCCTGATAACTGCTCCTGCAGGTAACGGGATCAAGAGGGGGCTTGCAAGCGAAAGAGAAGTCAAATGAGGTACAGTAATATTATATCAATACATGCCACTGCCACCTAAAAATATCAAAGCACTTGCTGCTTATTAATGATGGGAGCCTTTTGCACTCCTCCCCCCACCCTGCTAGGACTGATCTCACTGCTAAAGATAGGGGACACTGAGGCAGGGGATGAGCTCCTGCAAGGAGGCTGAGGGGTGACCTCATTGCTGTCTACAACTACCTGAAGGGAGGTTGTAGCCAGGTGGGGGTTGGTCTCTTCTCCCAGGCAACCAGTAGCAGAATGAGGGGACACAGTGTCAAGTTGTGCCAGGGGAGGTCTAGGCTGGAGATGAGGAGGAAGTTCTTCACAGAGTGATTCCCAGTGGAATGTGCTGCCCAGGGAGGTGGTGGAATTGCCATCCCTGGAGATGTTCAAGAGAAGACTGGATGAGGCACTTGGTGCCATGGTCTAGATGTGATTGGACAGGGCTGGGTGATAGGTTGGACTGGATGAGCTTGGAGGTCTCTTCCAATCTGGTTGATTCTATGATTTTATGATTCAAGCTCATGTAGTTGGTCCCCATGTGACTGGGAGCTTCCAGAGAGCATCCTTTTGGTAGCTGGTCCCCCTCTTGACAGGATCACAGAATCACAGAATTACAGGATCACAGGATGTTAGGGGTTTGAAGGGACCTCCAGAGATCATCAAGTCCAACCCCCCTGCCACAGCAGGACCATATCCAGCGCAGGTAGCACAGGAACACATCCAGATGGGGCTTGAAAGTCTCCAGAGATGGAGACTCCACAACCTCTCTGAGGAGCCTGCTCCAAGGCTCTGTGACCCTCACAGACCCTCTTGCCTCAGGATGAAGTAGATCCCTGGATTCATCATGGCTCCCATGATGTTCAGCCTAATCTTGCATTTCTTTTACATCACTGCCTCATTTTGAAGGTAGAAACAGCCTTGCTAAGCCTAGTCTTGAGAATGCAGATCATCAAGTCCAACCTCTCCTGATAACTCAGGTTGTCCCATATCAGGTTGCACAGGAAAGTATCCAAGTGTTTTTTGAAAGTCTCCAGAGAAGGAGGCTTCACAACCTCTCTGGGCACCCTGCTCCAGGGCTCCATCCCCCTCACAGTAAAGAAGTTGCTCCTTAAGTTGAATAGAAACCACTTGGGTTCCAGTTTGTACCAGTTGCCCCTCGTCCTATCACTGGGCACCACTGACAAGAGCCCAACCTCATCTTCATGACTTCCACACTTTACCTATTGATCAATATTGAGAAGCTCCTCTTTCAGGCTGCTCTTCTCCAGGCCCAGGTCTCTTAGCCTTTCCTCATAAGACAGAAGCTCCAGTCCCCTCAGCATTCTCATGGCCCTCCATTGGACTCTCTCCAGTAGTTCCCTGTCCTTCTTGAACTGGGGAGTCCAGAACTGGACACAATACTCCAGATATTGCCTGACCAGGGCAGAGTAGAGAGAGAGGAGAATCTCCTTTGACCTGCTGGCCACACTTGTCTCAATGCACCCTGAGCCAGTTTAGCTGTTGTTTATTTAATGAACAAGCTTCATTTTGCTGAGATGGTGTCTCCAGAACCAGCAAGGGAGGGATCTGTTCCCCCCTGCTGCCTCACTAATAAATATGCATCGCTTCTGCCGGGAAGTGCCAGGTCAAACTCTGCGCCCGCACTGAGCCAGACACCAGCACTGTCTGGCACACACCCCTCATATTTATACACAGCCTGTGCACAAATACATGAGGAAAATAAACAAGCACACCCTGAAGATCACTGCATCTCCTCCCTGACAAGTGTGGCTTCCCAATTCCCCACAGTGCTGCAGCTTTGCTCCCAGCGTGAAATCACAGAATCGGAGCATTGCTTCAGTGGGAAAAGGCCTCCAAGATCATGGAGCCCAACCACCAACCCAGCACCACCATGGCCACTAAAGCATGTCCCAAAGTGCCATGAACACAGCTCTTGAGTATCTCCAGGGCTGGGGACTCCACCACCTCCCTGGGCAGCCTCATCCAATCCATGACCACTCCTGCAGCAAAGAAATTTTTCCTAATCTCCAACCTAAACCTCCCCTGGCACAACTGCAGGCAATTTCCTCTCCTTCTATCACCTGATACTGGAGAGAAGAGACCAACCCCACCTCACTGCAACCTCCTTTCAGAGAGTTGTAGAGAGCAATAAGGTTTCCACTCAGCCTCCTCTTCTCCAGACTAAACAACCCCAGGTCCCTCAGCAGCTTCTCATAAGACTTGCTCTCTAGACCCTTCCCAGCCAAGCCCTCAAAAAAGGCAATTTTGGCTCCAGAACCCCATTATGCCCCAGTATCTAATTCTCACCCCAGCAGAACAGAGTTGGTCATGACAAGGCAAGTGCTTGCCCTCTCTGGGGGTTTTGAGGGCCCATGAGGAAGCTCCCACAGGGCAGAAAACCAAGACATTAAGAGATGGAGATGCACAGGACTCATTCCCTGCATTGAGTGCCTGAGGCAACTGAGGGCTGTTTAATCTGGAGAAGAGGAGGCTGAGGGGAGATCTTCTGGCTCTCCACAGCTCCCTGGAAGGAGGTTGTCATGAGGTGGGTGTTGGTCTCTCTCCCAAGTAACAAGTGATAGGACAAGAGGCAATGGCTGTAAGCTGCACCAGGGGAGGTTTAGGGACATAAGGGAAAAAGTCTTCACTGAAAGGGTTGTCAAGCATTGGAACACACTGCCCAGGGAGGTGGTGGAGTCCCTATCCCTGGAAGTGTTTCAAAGCCATGTAGATGTGGTGCTTGGGGACATGACTTAGTGGTAGGCATGGTAGAGCAGGGTTAATGGTTGGACTTGATGATCTTGAAGGTCTTTTTCAACCTAAATTGTTCTGTGATTCTCTGTGGGAATCTGCTGATCCATGCAGATGAGCCAGGAGGAAAGGAGGTGGGAAAGCAGAAGGTCCTTCTTAGGGACACTACAAACCCACATCTCTCCTGGCACATTTGTCTGGGGAGATGAAATGAGGGTAAGACAATAGGCACTGAGTTTATTTTGGGCACAGGCTGAGGGTAACACAATTAAAAAGCAAGATGGAGTCGTGGCACCTATTGATAAATCTTTGCTGGTGGCTCTGAGGCTTGACAGGAAGCCTCTACCTGGCATGGGGTGTTCAGACCCAAGGGGAGGCATGGATGAAGGCTCTGCTTTATGGATGGTCATCTCCATGTTTCCTTTGAGTAATGCCTTGCAACGTAGCACCCAGCAGCCTGCAATACACATTTCACCACAGACATGCAGGCTCCCAAGCCCACAGGTGATGTGGGCAAACAGTCCCTGAGGGGAGCTGCCATCGTGGTGCTGTCTGGCTGTGTTTTATCTCAGCTGGCAGGACAAAGAGCAGAGTGGAGAGCTCAGGGCTGGAGGGGGACATCCAAGGGATGGGGGAGGAAATGGAGTGGAAAACAAACCTCTGTGAGACCAGCGAGGGGCTGATGAGCAGCAGCCATGGTGGCTGGGAACAGCCAGGCAGTCCCAGGAGGGAAGTGATGGTGCACCAGCATGGCATAGCATGGCACAGCATGGTATGGCACAGCATGGCATGGCACAGCATGGTATGGCACATCCCAGCCTCTGCCTGTCAAGGGAGCAGAAGCAATGATGCACATGGCATGGCACAGCATGACATGGCATGGCACAGCATGGCACATCCCAGCCTCTGCCTCTTGAGGGAGTGGAAACAATGATGCACACAGCATGGCACAGCATGGCATGGCACAGCATGAACATCCCAGCCTCTGCCCCTCAAGGGAGCAGAAGCAATGATGCACATGGCATGGCACAGCATGGCATAGCACAGCATGGCACATCCCAGCCTCTGCCCCTTGAGGGAATGGAAGCAGTGACACACGTGGCATGGCACAGCATGGCACAGCACATCTCAGTCTCTGCCCCTCACAGGAGTGGAAGTGATGATGCACCAGCATGGCATGGCACAGCATGGCACATCCCAGACTCTGCCCCTTGAGGGAGCCCAGCAGCCACCTGAACAGCACCAGGACAGGTACACCATGGCAGCCTGTACCATGTGCCTCTCCCTGCACAATCCAAGCTGTGGATTTCTGGCTCTCAGTGGAGCTTGTCTGAGCATTTGGAAAGGTTGGAAGTGCCTTTGACCTCGCAGCTTCTCTGGGGAGATGCCTCGGGGATGGGGGGCAGCAAGGCTGCTCAGTGGGAGCACGAAGGTAGCAGGAAAGATGGAACATCCCTGAATTAACTCGGAGAGGACCATCGGGAGAGTGACAGAGAAATATATGCGGCTGAACACGAGGGGGAGCAGGGAGCAGACAGTGGAGCTTACCTGCTCACCTTCTTTTCACACTCCTTCCTTTATGCTCCATCTGTCTCCCTCTTCTCTTTCCATGCCCCATCCCTTCCCCTCTGCCCTCCTCACACTGCCATGCACGTAGCTGTCTTGGGCTATGCTGCATCTCCACAAAGCCATAGGGAGGGAGAAGATGCTCAAGCACCAGGGCTGCCCCCAGATACACTTCACTCCACACAGCATCTTCCTCACCTTGCATCAATGCTGCTGCACAGAGCTGCACGTGTTGGCAGCCATGGATTCATCACAGAGCTCAACACAGGCCTGCAAATTGCTCTGAACCCCAAACAATGGTCTGACACTTACAGTTCTCCTTGTTGTCTCCAGAACCTCCTGCCAGAGGAACCTGCTGCCACTTCCCTGTCCCCAGTGTGCCACATGGGGGCTGTTGTCACTGTAAGGACTGCAAGAGATGAGCCAGAGGGCTTCAAAGCAAACTGAGAGCCTGGAGCAGGAGTTTGTATCCTCACTACCAGCTCTCAGGGTCTCCAAATAGGGTTTGGGAGCAAGCTGAGCTGGTGTGACCTCACCAACAAGACCTTTGAGACCAGCTCCTGCCCTGAGTGGAGCACAAACCAAAGCCCTGAATGACTCCGTTCCCACAGCACGACTTGCTGCATCTCCCAGATGACTTCAGCATGGGGAAGTTGTACTTCAGGAGAAGCAGCTCAGCCATCCAGGACATGATGTGAAGAGACAGCTATGAACTCTCCAGGAGAGCAGGAGTTGTGGTGCAGTGAGTCCAGCAGTCTGGAGGCACGGCAGCCAGCCCACGTGCCAGCCACTGCTGTGCTCTTTCCCAGCCAGCGAGATGCTTCAGGGCAAAGGGGGAGGCAGAGCCTTTCCAAGGTACCACATGTGCTTCTCCAGTCACACCATGATGATGCTGTTTTATGCATCAGTATCTCCCTCCAGGACCACCAGGTTAGGCCACAGTTCACTGGGGTGAATGCAACAACTTCCACCTTCCTCTAGAGGCACGGGGCTGAGCTCTTGGCTATTTCAGCCACTTAAGGGCATTACATTTCATTTATAGCCAGCCAAAAGCCACAAAGAGTGGCCAGAGACATCTTGGATAAGTTAATCCACAGCCCTGTCGGCACCCCAAAGACCTGAGTAAGGGAATTGTAGAAACATAGAATCAAAGAATCATAGAATCATGGAATCAAAGAATCCCAGAATCAAAGAATCAAAGAATCATGGTCTCAAAGAATCATAGAATCATGGAATCAAAGAATCATAGAATCATAGAATCAAAGAATCATGGAATCAAATAATCAAAGAATCATGGAATCAAAGAATCATAGAATCAAAGAATCATCAAAGAATCCTAGAATCAAAGAATCATGGAATCAAATAAACAAAGAATCATAGAATCATGGAATCAAAGAATCATAGAATCATAGAGTCATAGAATCAAAGAATCATAGAATCATAGAATCAAAGAATCATAGAATCATGGAATCAAAGAATCATAGAATCAAAGAATCATGGAATCAAATAATCAAAGAATCATAGAATCATGGAATCAAAGAATCATAGAATCAAAGAATCATCAAAGAATCCTAGAATCAAAGAATCATGGAATCAAATAAACAAAGAATCATAGAATCATGGAATCAAAGAATCATAGAATCATAGAGTCATAGAATCAAAGAATCATAGAATCATAGAATCAAAGAATCATAGAATCATGGAATCAAAGAATCATAGAATTAAAGAATCATGGAATCAAAGAATCATAGAATCAAAGAATCATGGAATCAAATAATCATAGAATCATAGAATTAAAGAATCATGGAATCAAAGAATCATAGAATCATAGAATCAAAGAATCATGGAATCAAAGAATCATAGAATCATAGAATTAAAGAATCATGGAATCAAAGAATCATAGAATCACAGAATCAGAGAATCATAGAATCAAATAATCATAGAATCATAGAATCAAAGAATCATAGAATCACAGAATCAAAGAATCATAGAATCACAGAACCATAGATTGGGTTGGTTTGGAGGGACCTTAAAGATCATCTACTTCCAACCCCTCTGCCATGAGCAGGGACACCTCCCACCAGCTCAGGTTGCTCAAGGCCTCATCCAACCTGGCCTTGAACACCTCCAAGGAAGGGGAAATCCACAGCTTCCCTGAGCAGCTTGTTCCAGTGTCTCCCCAACAGCTGAGAGCTGCTCTGGGAAATTCCTGGGGCTTTTGGCAACAGCAACAATTTCTACCACCTGCCCCCACACACCTACAGAGCAGGGAGACAGAGGACTGGGCCAAGACGTGCAGAAATCATTTTCTCCTGGCCAAGCTGCCGACTCAAGGAGAAACATAAAGCCCTCGATGAAGGGCTTGTCTGGTTTATTATAACATCAGCTCTAATTTATGCGCCTGCCTTTTATGATTGTTCTCTATCACTGTTCCTGGGGCTTATTTATAGAGGGCCATTAGCACAGAGAGCAAGCCCTGATGAGTGAGCATTGGCAGCGTCTGCCAGGGGACCAGGGATATAAACCAAGACGAGGAGGAGGAGGAGGAGGAGGCTGCCAGCTCTCACATGGGGCTGCAGTTAGTCCTCTCTCCCTGAAAGCCAAGCAGGATAATTTGATCTCAGAGTGTGATACAACTTGATTTCACGTGGCTCTCTCTGGGCAGGCTGCAGCCTCCTTCACATGCACTTTGTGAAATTCCCAATGGAACGAAGAGGAGGCAGAGAGGTTTGGATTCCACCACCCACACCAATGCAGGGAAAAGCCTCTCAGCGCTGCTTGGTTGAGAAGGGGGAAGGAGACCTCAGATGTGCACCATCCCAGCAGCACATCACACTCTGCTGACAATGGCACTCACCCCTGCCTGGACATCCCAGCCCTGTGTCCATCTCATCGCTCTCTGTCTCTCTGCTCTGCAGGTTCTCAGCAAGTTTGCAGGTGACACCAAGCTGTGGTGTGGGATGCCACCCAGAGGGATCTGAACAGAATTGATAGGTGGGCCCATGCCAACCTCATGATGTTCAGCAAGGCCAAGTGCAAGGTCCTGCACCTGAGTGAGGGCAATTGCAAGCAGAAATACAGGCTGGGCAGAGAATGGCTTGAGAGCAGTCTGGAGGAGAGCTTAGGGGTGCTTGCAGCCCAGAAGACAGCCATGTCCTTGGCTGCATCCAAAGCAGTGTGAGCAGCAGGACAAAGGAAATGATTCTCCCACTATGCTCTGCTCTTACGAGATCCCACCTGGAGTACTGCGTCCAGTTCTGGTGTCCCCAACACAAGGATATGGAACTGTTTGAGAGGGTCCAGAGGAAGCCACATTGATGATCAGAGGGCTGGAACACCTCCCCTGTGGGGACAGGCTGAGGGAGCCTGGAAAAGAGAAGGCTCAAGGAAGACCTTAGAGCAGCCTTCTAGTACCTGAAGGGGGCTACAGGAGAGCTGGGGAGGGGACTTTTGACAAGGGCTTGGAGTGCCAGGACAAGGGGCAATGGCTTTAAAGTGGAAGAGGGCAGATTGAGACTGGAGATTAGGAAGAAATTCTTTCCAGTGAGGGTGATGAGACACTGGAACAGGCTTCCCAGGAAAGTCATGGATGCCCCCTCCCTGGAGGCGTTCAAGGCCAGGCTGGATGATGCCTTTAGCGACCTGGGCTGGTGGGAGGTGTCCCTGCCTGTGGCAGCTGGGTTGGAGCTGGATGGTCTTTAAGGTCCCTCCCAACTCAAACCATTCTATGAATCTATGATTCATCTCCTTCCACCTAAAAGCAAAACACTCTGAAGGCTGAAGATCCCACTCCCTCCCCCTCCCCACGCCGCACAGAGCTTGAGAGGCAGTGAAAACTTCATGCCACCAAACCATTCCCAGGTCGCAAGCATCACTCTTCAAACTCCAGCTCGAAACCAGGCAGTTCTGTGCCGGCAATTAAAACTTCACCCACGGAACGACAGGTTAATTACAGACACGGGCAGGGGCTAGCCCACCCCCCACCCCAAAACACACTGCCGGGTGGAGAGGGACCAAAGAAAACGGTTCAAAACACAGCTAAGCAGGGGGGTGGGGCCGGTGGCGGATCGAGCCGAGGCGAAACGAATTTGTATGATCAAAGCCTCCTCATCCAGTTCGCAGGTAATTGGTGGCGAGAACAAAAGCTTTAAATTCATCCACTAAATTATTCACTCCGAATCGTCCTCTCGGCTCCTCCGCTCCGTGTCCTTCAAGCTGTTCTAGGTGGTGATTAGGTCCCCTCGGCGCTCGGGGAGGCCTCGGGAAAGACGGAGCCGGCAATCCGACACCGGCGGTTTGATTTACAGAGAGAGAGAAGCTGGGGAAGAGGAGACAGCAGCCCTCAGGAAAAAAAAAAAAAAAAAAAAAAAAAAAAAAAAGAAGGAAACTTCAAGCTGTAACCATCCCATCAAGGTGCTTTCTGGCGCCTTGATGTGGGTTTGTGTTTTGTTTTTTTTTTTTCTTTCTCTTTCTTTCTCCTCCACCAGCTCCCACCGCAGGCAGAATAGACGATGCTGAATTATTTTGGAATATGCTGAGAATGCCCTGCTTGGCCAAGCAAAGCCTCATAAATCATTCCTCTCCCCCCACCTCCTTTCCAGTTGTTGATCTCTCTTTCAAGCAGCGTGATGCCAGATCACCAGGGAGCCCATTTGCCCTGGCACTGTGATTTCAAGCAGGCACTGCCCAGACTTGCCACCGGAGCCAGACCTGCTGCCGAGGGCACGAGACAATGTGGCTCAGAGAGACGGATGGCACCAAAAAGGAGCTGCTAATGAGGTCACCACCTCGAGGCAGCCAGTTTTGGAGCCCAAGCCAGTGCAAGATTTCCCCATGGCAGTCCAGAGCCGAGTGGTGCCAAGAAGCTTCCTCACCAGCTCACAACCCCACATCAATTTGCCATCAGGCAGCTCAGCACTTGTTGCTTTGCTGCTCTCCTTCCAAGATTCCTCCAGAATCCCTCCTATGGACACAGCACATCCTCATGATTTAAGGTTCATCACTCGCTTCTGGAAGAGCCAGGCTCACATCAGGAGTGGGACAACTAGCTCTGAGGTCAGCTTGAGGTTACCCTCACCCTCAGATCAACAGGCTTTGGCTAGAGAAAGCAACTCCATGCACAATTGGAAAGGGATGTGAGATGCACTTGCATCCAGATGCTGGATGCTCAAGCATCACTCCTGATGAAGCTGGTGACCTAAGCTAAGTTCTCTTCTGAGAAGCACAAGGAGAAGATGCCTGTGAAGGACCTGAAGGGCAGAGGGTGTCAGCAGTGGTCCAGAGCAAAGCAGGGAGAGCAGGCTGGCAAGAGGAAAGCCCTGCATGGAGGAGATGTGGAGTTTGTTTCAGCATTTGTGCCCTAACTGGAGGGGCTGCATGGCCTGGGGCTGTCAGTCTGGCTCCTGGCACCAGGACTAAACCCCCACTTTTGCTCTAAAAAAACCCCAAAGCTGAGATATGCTACTGAAAGGCAGAGTTCCCTCCAGCCAGGACTGATGGGGAGAGGAGCACGTAGGCTCCTGAAGCACGGCGTGGCAGAGACACAGTCATTTTCTGATACCTGCAGTGACATTTCGTGAGTCCCTCACACTCAGCTGTGACACCAACAATGTCATAATAGGGATGTGAGTGCTGCTCATCTCTGTGCTGGCCTGGTACCCATCACTCAGGCGTGATGGAGAGGCGGCAGGCTTGGGAAGCTGTTGACAAGAGGGATCAGCGAGCAGCTCTATTTGTGGCTCTGGGCAAAGACTAAACCCTGTTCCCTCCCCTCCTCACAACAGCTCAGAAAAAAAAACAGGCTGCTGCCTTCCACAGCTTGGCTGTGACCTAGCTTGGGAGAGTCTCAGCCAGACATTTCAGAAGGTCTCAGGTGGCCAAGTGGGCCAACAGCATGCTGGCCTAGATCAGGAGTAGTGTGGCCAGCAGGAGCAGGGAAGTGGTGGTGCCCCTGTATTCGGCACTGGTGAGGCCACTCCTCGAGTACTGGGTTCAGTTTTGGGCCCCTCACTCCAAGAAGGACATCGAGGGGCTGGATCAGGTCCAGAAAAGGGCAATGAAGCTGGTGAAGGGTCTGGAGGAAAGGTCTGGTGAGAAACAGCTGAGGGAACTCAGGATGTTTAGTCTGGAGAAGAGGAGGCTGAGGGAAGACCTCATTGCTCTCTACAAGTCCCTGAAAGGAGGTTGGAGTGAGGTGGGGGTTGGTCTCTCCTCCCTAGTATCAGGTGATAGGATGAGAAGAAATGTAGCCATGGCACTTTGGGACATGGTTCAGTGGCCATGGTGGTGTTAGGTTGATGGTTGGACTCAGTGATCCTAGAGGTCTCCTCCAACAGAAACAATCCTGTGATTCCGTGTGATTCTGTCTCCCTGGAAATCCCTGAGTGGGAAGATGCTCCCTCATCCATCCTTGGAGGTGATGGATCTGCATGGGGCTGCAGGATGGGCCTGAGAGTACCAGAAGCAGAGCTGGGCTCCCCCAGCCCTCAGCATCACACCATCAATCCTCTCCATCTCCACATCCACAAACACAAGTGGGCTTTTACGTTGTTTTTTTAATCAATACCCGCCTGCCCTCCCCAGGAGAACACTAAAAAACCCAAAAGCCATCAAAGCCTCAGCAGCCACCCTTGCCTCTCCAGAGCCTGAGCTTTACGACACTGGAGCTATTTATTGCTGGCTGTGTTTTGCAAATACCAGATGTGACGCTCATCCTGAACAGCCTAGTTTAGGGCCCCTTGGTTATTCCATAGATGGAGCTGCTATTTTAGACAAGACAGACGTGAAACAAAAACAAATCCTAAAGCAGAAGGGGGTGGAAAAAGCCCTCTGAGCACTGCAACGGTGACAAAAATCCACAGCGAGTCAGTCTTCGGTTTTTAGCCTGCAGGGAGGTGAAACAGCCAAGTGGGGCTGCAAACACCCAACCACCACGGGGCCCAGCAACCCTGTGGGGCTGGATGGGAGCTGCTGGCGGTCATGGAGCTGCCAGAAGCTCTGCCAACACCAGCACCAAGGATGAGGATGATCCAGTAAGCGAGGGGATGCCCTATCTGGGTTTGTGCATCTCCCATGCCAGGCTGCTTGCTGGGAGGAACAGCTGATGATGCTCACAGGTGGCTCCCTCAGTAGCTTATCCCCTACATGTTAGCACAGAACAGTTGGGCCATCCAGATGTCATCCCCACTTTTCCATTGGGACTTCTACCATGCATCCCAAGTCCCTTCAAGCCAGGCCACCCGTGCCAGCAGGGCCCAAGGTACCAAATATTTCATCCCCAGTGTCCCGGAAGGGCTAAGGACCATGCGGCCATGCTCCATAAACCAACCATTAGAGATCCCCCGATGGAGATGGATTATCATTTGCAAATGATTAAAACACAATTAACAGCAGTAGGGAGGGACTGGAGGCTCTGCAAAAGAGCCATGCAAATGAGGAGCTCTCAGGACCTTGGGTGTCCTAAGCACCTGTCAATTCTTGGTTGAAACAAGTGCATTAGCCTTGTCCAATATCCATCTAACCTTTCCACTCTCCCTTGCTCTGTTTCCCTGGCAACCATTTAAAAGTGCTGGAAAAAGGCACAGCTGCTTTCAGGAAAAAAAAAAAAAAGAAAGAAAGAAAGGGAAGAGAGGGGGAAAAAAAGAAAAAAAAGGCAACATGTTCTTTTAAGGCACTCATGTGCTGGCTCACTCTTTTCTGTCCCCTTCTCTTGCTCTCCTCTTTCAGTGCCTGTGTTGCCCCTGCCCAGTTCAGCTCCAAATCTGTGTCCAAGCTTCCTATGCTTGGTGGGCAACAAGCAGGGTGGTCATGGCCATATCACCTTGCTTTCCCCAGGGATGCTCAGACACATCACAAGCTGTGGCAGAAAAACACTGTGGGCTACATAGAGATGGAGTGAAGCCATCCAGGAGCTGGCTTGAGCACAAGCTTCTGTTCCCCCAAAAGCCTGTTCCTCAAGACAGGAGAGCTTGGAGTGCCCCTGCACAGCTCTCCAGGGTGGTACAAGCATAAAACTCAGTATTCCGTGGAGCTCCCTGTCACCCTCTGAGCAAAACAGCAGTTAACAAAGATCAAAACTTGAGGCTGTCACTAAACCCTCCTCTGCTGCCAGATAAAGAGAGTTATTTTTTTCCTCTTGCCTTTTCTCCCCACTCCCACCTGCCTGGGCATCATTTCCCAGCACATCCATGCTGATGAGAGTGGCATTTGTCCTGACACCTCTGGGAGCTCAGCTCCAAAGGGTAGAATGAAAATGGCAAGAGGAGTAGGCATCACAAAAGACAGAGAGGAGGACAACTCCTGAAGCCTAACACCACAGGCAAATGCATCCTCCTTCACTTGGGGTGAGAAGGATAGGGTGAAAGAAGGAGAGATTAAGTTTCCAGGTGCTTCAGGAGCCATGAAGCAGCAGAGGTGAGATGGGTGCACCCAGCACCCCTCATTGCACCCTTTGGTGCTTTGTGGCACTGCCTGGTGGGGAAGATGTCACATCAGAATTGTTGGGTCCTGGAAAGCACTGAGAATCTCCTCAGAGGGGAAGGAGCTGCATTCATGGGACTGATCACAAACTTCCCTCTGCTCCAGAGAGGCCCCATGGGAACACAGCCCCTGGGGACATCTCCAGAGGCAATCAAGCCTGATTAGCTCTGCTGCTCTGGTCTACACACTGATTTGCTACTCCAGGTAGCAGCCCAGCTAGAGGCAAGCACAGGAATTGCTAATAACTCTGTATCCCATCCTGTATCCTCCCTGGCATCACATGCATGGCTGTCCTCATCACCTGCTGATACAACTCAAGCACCACCAAGGGCTGATGGTTGGATTTGATGATCATAGAATCACAGAACCATAGAATGCACTGGGTTGGAAGGCAACTCGAGGTCACCTACTCCAACCCCCCTCTGCTAAGGAGGGGCATAGAACAGAATCACAAAATTGGTTTTGCTTGCAAAAGACTTCTAAGATCACGAAGATCATGAAGTCCAACCATCAGCCCAACACCATCATGGCCATTAAATCATGTCCCCATGTGTTTCTTGGACGCCTCCAGGGATGGGGACTCCACCATCTCCCTGGGCAGCCTGTTCCAATGCCTGACCACTCCTCCAGGAAAGAAATTGTTCCTAATCTCCAACCTAAACCTCCCTTGGCACAATTCCAGGTAGTTTCTTCTTGTACCATCACCTGACACTAGGAAGAAAAAACTGACCCTCACCTTACTACAAATTCCCTTCAGGGAGCTGCAGGGAGCCAAAAGGTCTCCCCTCATCATGTCTGTAGGGACAATCTTAGAAGTTTTTTCTAACCTTAACAATTCCATGACTCTAAAAGCAGCAGCATGGACTGAGGACCACCCTGCAGTGATGTGAAGGGCAACATCATCCCTCTTGCATGAAGGATGAGGAGCAGAAAGTTGTGGGGAAGGGTTTGGATACTCTAATTAATTGCAGAGTTCGAAGCATGCCACTGCTGCCTCACCTTCAGGGGCTGAAAAGGAGGGAAGGGGAAAGAAATAATCAATTAAGCAACACACCCTGGGAGGAAAGACCCCAAAAGGAAGGCAACCCCCACCATAATCTAATGCTCCACAGACACAGGGCACCCAAACAGCTGATCTTTGTCAGGAACTTTAGTTCCAAGAACCACTTAGAGGCTTTCATCAACACATTATAATATTAATCAAGACTCATAATGCAGACTGATTTGCATGCCAACAAATATATTTACACTGTAAATTGTTTGTTGAGAAGCCTCAGAGAAATCTGCAATTCACTGCCATTGAACCCGGGGAGTGGCAAAAGAAAGGAGGAAAAAAAAATATGACAGTGCCAACTCCCTGTAGGGTTGGCTCCTTCTGGCTTTGGCAGCACAACTCATTAGCATGCCTCCTCATTTCCACGTGGCCTTCTGTGCCCAGCCACTTAGCTGGATCACAGCAGTTGGAGATTGAAAGGTGATTGAAAGGTCCTCAGAGCTAAATCCAGGCCACTGTCTTCTCCGTGGAGGAGATATGTCTGCAGGTAAACCTGTCCAGCACCAGTCAGTGAGTCAAAGAACAACAACAAATGGCTCCTCACTGCAGGAAAGACATTGAGGTGCTGGAGAGTGGTCAGAGAAGGGCAACAAAGCTGGGGAAGTGTCTAGAGAATAGGTCTGGTGAGGAGCAGCTGAGGGAATCGGGGTTGTTTAGCCTGGAGAAGAGGAGGCTGAGGGGAGACCTCATTGCTCCCTACAGCTCCCTGAAAGGAGGTTGGAGTGAGGTGGAAGTTGGTCTCTGCTCCCTAGATCAGGTGATAGAAGGGGAACAAATGGTGTGAAATTGTGTCAGGGGAGGTTTATGTTGGAAATTAGGAACAATTTCTTTGCTGCAGGAAGTGGTCAGAGATTGGAACAGGCTGCCCAGGGAGGTCGCAGAGTCCCTATCCCTGGAGGTGTTCAAGAATTGTGTGGCCATGGCACTTTGGGACATGGGTTAATGGTCATGGAGGTCTTAGGTTGAAGGTTCTACTTGGTGATCTTAGAGGTCTTTTCCAACCAAAACAATTCTATGATTCTAATATAGGAGGTGTCCCTGTCTTTGGCAGAGGGATTGGAGCTAGGTGATCTTCAAGACCCTTTTGAACTGAAGGCATTCCATCATTCTGTGAGTCTATAACTTGGCACACCAAGGATCTGATCTAGTTGAAGATGTCCCTTCTCACTGCATAAGTGTTGGACTAGATGATCTTTAAAGGTCCCTTCCAACCCAAACCATTCTGTGGTTCTATGATGACTGTCACACACAGAGGATTCTGTTCAAGCCCTGAAGCTTTTATTTCTGTAGGATTTCTTCTTCCGTGGCGTTGTGTGGGGCTGTCAGGATGCATCAAAGCCAAGTGTCCCCAGAACAGACCTGCTCCTGTGGAAGGGAGATGGACACAGCACAGGGTGTTGAGTGTCTGGGGAGGTGAGAGAAGAGCTCCCAATGCCCACAGCTCCCACCTGGAGTCACCTAAAAAGCCTGAGGATGGGTGGTATGACAAGGACCACAGCAGCATGCAGGAGATGACTGCAGGCTCCTTGGTCCTTCCAAATCTCCCTGCCCACAGGGAAGATGGCTTCAAGTGACAGATTGGTTCAGAGCTCAGGATCTGGGGGTCTGACCCACACCAAGAAGCCCTTACAGTCTCTGGGGCAGTGCAGAGGCTAAGAGGAGTATCTGCTGCCCTTCACAACGATCTGTATCTCCAGCCTCTGCTGAAGAGGACAAGATGGGAGGCAAACCAACTGGGAAGCAGCATTCCAATGGAGACAGGGCTCCCTCCTCACTTGCATGATTTGCACACTGACTCCACGTTCCTTATCCCGAGGGATCTTCCCCTCTTTGCTCTGCCCCTTCTCCACGCTGCTGTCCTCACCACGCCGCACAGGTCCCAGCGAGGCTCTGAGCCAGGTGTAAATGAGCATCTGCTGTGCTCCCCACCCAGCCTCTCCCCTCACTGCCCACCCAGGGCTTGGGGGCTGCAAAGGATGATTAGCAAAGGTGTTAGAGGAGAATTAAAGGGAGTATTCTGCGGTGCCTCTCTAAGCTGCTGAAGAGCGGATTAGCAGGAGCCATTGATCTCCTGGTTCAGAGATCTTCTAAAGAGCGAGGCAGAAAAATAATGGGAGGGAGGAGGGGGGAAGCTAATTAACACTTCCAGGGTAGCAAGTCCTCCATGCAGAGCTGGTATTAATAGACTAGATAGAAGGTGCCCTGGCCAGCAGAGTAAGCAGTGATTGTTCCTCCAGTGGGTGTCACAGAATCATGCAATGGAAGGGGTTGGAAGGGACCTCTGGAAATCATTGAGTTCAACACCTCTGCCGAGGGAGGGTCACCCAGAGGTCACACAGGAACATATCTAGGTGGGTTTGGAATGTGTCCAGAGATGGAGACTCCACCACCTCTCTTAGCAGCCTGTTCCAGGGCTCCTTCACCCTTCATTTAAAGAAGTTCCTCATCATGTTTAGATGGAATCTGTGATGCTCAAGTTTGTTCCTGTTACCCCTTGTCCTTGTGTGGCAAGAGAGAAGGAGATGGTGGACAGGGCCAGCATGAAGGGAGGGAAGATGACAGCTATCATCAGGACACCTCATTTCAAGTCTCTGCTGTCCCATGTCACATGATGCTCTCATACAAGGACCTCTGGCTGCAGGCACTGCCTTTGCTCTAGGCAAAGGGAAGCAAGAAGCTGAAGATATTCTCCCTGTATCCCAGCTAGTTATCCTCCCCCCAGGTAGCAGCTATTTTGGGATAACACTGATGTCTATAAACCCATTGTGTGGCCAGGGCTTCATCCTCATGCAGAAGAGGGAAATGATCTGAAAGCAGGGGAAGCTTTTCTGCAGAGCAGTGGAAACCACAGGAATAAACTTTCAGGGTCCATCAGGTAGTTTGATCTGTTTACATTTAATACTCCATTTCTCTATGCCAGCCAAGTGCAAGCCCCTAATCCCTGCTCAGTAATTACCTACATTAGAGGACCAAAGCACAGTCTTAACCACCCACACCAGCTAATGCATACACAACCATTTCCCTAACCCCCTCTGCACTGCAGTATTAAGGACAGGCAGACGCCTTCAAGCTCTCTGTTTGTGATGATTGCCCTACAAGAAAAAAAAAAAACAAACAAAAAACACATCAGGGAAGGAGAAAGAGGTTGGTTGGGGGTGAAGGGGCATTTTATTTGATAAAATCATAAAGAGCAGTGCATCCTGCAGAGGAAGAATCTCTGAGACATAAATGTCAGGTTTATGAACAATTGAGCTGCTCTCTGCTTGCCCGAAATTGCTCCTTAAGGTCAGTGCTGTAAGTGTTCCCTTGGGCAAATGGACTGCAGGACACTGAGTTCTGACTGGAGAACAGCAACTCTCCTCTCCCCAAAGCTGGGGTGGGAAACCACAGCCCTGAGGTGTGGCTGCCCACACCATCCCAGACAGGCACATGGAAGGATTTTGGGGGAAATGCTTTGGGAACAGAAAGAGCATTGCTGCCTCCCAGCCTTGGGGAAGCATCAGCTCTATTCTCAGCTTGATCAGCTTGATCTGTACAGCCACAGCAGCTGGATTGGTGCTGCCAAGGTGCTTCACTTCACCTGGGTCTCAAAGTGCATGGGATGCAGATGTGCCCTTCTCCTGACTCAGGGCTGGGGTTCCTTGCTGCCCTGAGAGCACATCCTCCATGCAAATGAGTCTTATTGATATCCATATCAGATTTAGTAAAGACTCACAGAAGACTGGGAGACTGCAGGGGAGCAAATGGAGAGCCCAAGACTGTTTGGAGAAGACAAAGGGCTGAGTGCACTCCAGGGGTACATAAATCTTGAGGAAAGACCAGCCAGAGCTGGCTCAGCTGGCTTGTTAAACGGGCTGGCTGAGAGCAGAGGGATGCCTCTGCTCCTCCTCCTGCTTTCCAGGGAAAACACCCCACGAGGAGACCAACACAGAGCATAAATCAGAGCAAGGAGGAGCCAAGGAACCATTCTCACAAAGGCTGCAGCCAGCAGCCTCGGTACGGCAGGACGATTGCTAACACAAGTTGGTTTATATTCCTCCAGGTAGTTATGACGAGACCTTGATGGGCCATATGGTCTTGTCTTGACCCTTAAATCATCTTATGCCCTTCCAACAGCAGCTATCACTGTTGCTGGCTTCTATTCCTTGTTATTCTTGGCACTGGGAGGCTGGGATTGTGAGGCAGCTCAACCCCATAATGAGATGCATCAGATGGAGACCATCTGGAAGGAGCATCCAACTTTAACCTTGAGGGCTACTTGGAAAAGGACCTTCAAGCTAGCAAAAAAATGCCTTCCCACTGACAAACAGCCCTCTCTGAAATGCTCCCTGCAACATGCCAGGGTCTTGGGAGCTGTCAACCTCCAAAGAGCTCAGCACTAAGCCTCCTGCACTTGAAGTCAACAGGATGGGTTGTCCGTCTGCTCCCTGCTAAGCCACCATGTCCTCACACGGTGGGAATGTGGTTGAGTGGGGCCAGGAAAGCAACCATGGGCACTCAAGGGAAGCAAGGCAACTGTCAGCCAGGTGGGGCATGGCTGGAATAAATCAATTATCCCATGTTTCTCATCCAGAAAGCCAAGAGGGAACTTGGAGGAAGATCCAGCTGATGGGTCAGCTGCAAGGGACAGCTCCATCCGCTGGCTTTTTGGTCCTTCCTTGCCTTTCTCTTTGCCTCTCACTCCCAATTTCCATTTGCTAATAGCCAACCTTTTGCATTCCCACATTCCCATCTCTTTAAAGTCTCTCTGAGCATCCAACAGATCTTGCTGATGACTCTTGCTCAGCCACTCCACTGTTAGCAGAAAGCTCATTTTCCAAACAGCTCCGAGGCTTCCTCCTTTATTTCCATCCCATTTAGAAAAGAAAGCCAGAAAATGGAAAGAAATCTCCAAGTCTCTGAGATAAGAACGTGCTTTGGGTGGATCAAGGCATTTCCCATCAACGTGGTTTTGCTTCTGGAGCTGAAAAAAGCAGGAGGGATTTGCACCACTAGCTTTAGGACCCCAATTTCATGGAGCAAAGCCCTGAAGAACCTCTAAGCCTGTGCTGAAAGCCAAGGAGAAGCTGTTACTTCAACCGTTTGCTTAAGTGCCTTTCTCAATTGTGTCTTTGTTCTTCCCATTTTTTAATTAATACTGAAAGGTTGAGGCTGTAAAAAGAGGTATTGGGAAGCTGCCTGCACGGGAAGAGGGAAAGTTCATTTGAATGGAAATTGAGAAGCCAAATCCTTGGAAAAGCTTTCAAAAGCCCACCTTAAACGATTTTCTTTGTTGTCCAGCAGGTTAAACACCTCATTGGAGCTGGGATATCTGTCTGGAAATGCCTCTGCAGATCTCTCCAGAGGCTGTTCTTGACAGCTTGGCCACACACAAGCATTATTTTTTTTCAGCAACAGTTGAACAGGAGTGGGATGCAAGAGGAGAGCATGAGAAAGAGATGTACTTGCCACCAAGACAGCTCCAACACCTTCAAAAAGCCAGGGCTTTGCTGACAAAGAAGTCCCCAACCAGCCTAAGCACATCCCTGTTGCCTAACCCCAGATGCTGCTTGAAATGATTCAAGAGAGATCAGGCAAATAATTTCCTATAAGACATCCCCCTGAGACACACCAAGAAGAAAAGATCCGTTTAAAAACATAATCAAGAACAGCTCTTAGGCACAGATTGGGCAATAACAACCCAAAAGAGCTTCAAAAGGGGGAGGTTTTCTTCCACCAGGGATGACTGGAGAGCATGGCATGAGCTGTGCAGCCAGCTCAGCCAGGGGCAAACATCACTGGCTACAGGTGGAAGGGAGGTGGGAGAGTCAACATCTATGAAGGTGTTCAAAAAAAGTGTAGAAATGGAACTTGGGGAGATGGTTTAGTGGGAAAAGTGGTGTTGGGTTGAAGGTTGGACTTGATCTTATAGGTCTTTTCCAACCCCATGGCAGGGGGTTTGGAACTAGATTATCTCTAAAGTCCCTTCCAACTCAAGCCATTCTATGATTCTGTGTCCCTATCAGTTAAACCTTCCTCCAAAGCACCTACTGCTGGTCAAGACCTCAAAAGAGGACACTACACCCTCCACCACAGGCACATGGAGGAGAAGTAATTTTGGCCAGAAGGGCAGACACCACTTGCTGGTAGGAGGATGAGACAGGGACAAAAGCAGCAGCTTTGGAGCAACCCCCAAATTCCTGATCCAGATTCTCCACTGTGCAAAGTCACAGATTCACAGATTGCATCAGGTTGGAAGGGACCCTCAAAGGTCATCTCATCCAACCCCCCCCCCCTGCAGTCAGCAGAGACATCTCCAGCTACATCAGACTGCCCAGAGCCACATCAAATCTTACCTTGAATGTCTCCAGGGACAGGGACTCAACCACATTCCCTGGGCAACCTGTTCCTGTATTTTACTGCCCTCATTGTAAAGAAATTCCTGCTACAGACACCTCTGGATGCTATTCAGGTTACAATAGTTACAAAGCTCTGTGTCTTCCCAACACTTCCACGAGCTCTCTAGCTCCCAAAAGACTCCTGGGGCAGCGTAAAGGTGTTGAGACTTTGTGACCTTTGCCACTTGTGTTTCCCTTTCTGCTGTCAGCATCCTCATCCCCACAAGCCCAGCTGAGGATGAAGGTGCCTCCAACAACCAGAGGATGTGGTGCTGCTAACAGTGAGGCACGTAGGGAGCGTGCCAGCCACCCCGTTGTGTTATTAATACCTGAACTTTGCCACCACCCTCCCACGCTGCCTGCTGATTTTTATACCATATTGCATAATTAATCTGTCAACATTCTCTGACGAGGTATAAATATTAATAACACGATCACACAGTTGGGCTGTTCCCTTTAAAACATTCAAACTCCATGAAGATAAATCAAAGCTTGGCAAGCTTTGAAGAGCGTATTAAAAAAGGGGGGTGGGGGGGAAATTAATTAATAAATAGATTTTTTTTGGGGGGGGGGGAAATAATAAAAGGGATACATTCGATCTGGCAGCAAGGATTGTCTGCTTTCACCTGGATTGCTCCCCACCTTCTCCTTTTTCTCTGCCTTTTGCAGGTGTGAGTGTGATGCTTGAATCTGCTCAAATGTTTGGACACCAGTTATGGCCCTTCCCCACATTCACAGATTGCATCAGGTTCGAAGGGACCCTCAAAGGTCATCTTGTCCAGCCCCTCTGCTGTCAGCAGGGACACCTCCAACTAGATCAGGTTGCTCAGGGCCACATCAAATATAAGCTTGAATGTCTCCAGGGATGGGCCCTCCACCACCCCTCTGGGCAACCTGTTCCAGGATTTCACCACCCTCACTGTGCAGAACTTCCTCCTGATTTCCAACTTAAACCTCCCCTGCTCCGGTCTCAAACTATTGCCCTTCATCCTATCACTCCAAGCCCTTCTAAACAGTCCCTTCCCAGCCTTCCTGTGGGTCCCCTTCAGATACTGAAGTGTAGTTATAACCCTTTGCTGGGTTAGGTCCTCCCAACAGCCCTCCAAAGGTTCAGCCAGGAAAAAAGCCAGGAAGGGCTTTAAAAAATCCTGTCAAGCAATGTCCAAAGGCAGAGCTGGAGCAACTTATCTTCTCATTCTGGGCTGCAAGACCTCGTTAACACTTGCTGATGACAGGCTTACCACCCCAAGACTTCTGTTCCATGCTACTTTCCATGTATTACTCATCCCCAGTTGAGATACTGCCTCTTTCTGTGCTCTCTGTCCATAACATGAGCAACCACAGAAGCACAGAATGGTGGAGGTTGGAAGAGGCCTTTGGAGATCATTGAGTCCAACCCCCTTGCCAAGGCAGGTTCACCTAGAGAAGGTGGCACAGGTTTTGAATGTCTCCAGAGATGAAGACTCCACCACCTCTCAGTGCAGCCTGCTCTAGTGCTTCATCACCCTTCAACTAAAGAAATCTCTCCTCACGTTTAGATGGAACTTCTCATGTTCAGATTTGTGCCTGTTATTCCTTGTCCTGTCAAAGGGAAGCCATGAGGGGCTCCTTCTCTATGCCCATTCTGTCCAAGCTTAGGTGATCTCTCTAACCCTACTTCTGCTCTAAAAGAAGTGGTAAAAACTCATCCTTGCCACCCACCTGCACACTGCAAACAAGGAGTAGCGACAGCAAACCCTTCTCTCAACACTCCACTCACTTTGTTTTAAGGAGTACTGAAATGAAAGGGATACTTTAGATTGAAAGATTTGTTTAATGGTCTGATTAATTCATTCCAAACAGACAGAGACTGTTCTGAAGATCTCTGTTAGCTCTTAACCTTTCCAGCTTGGGGTTTGATTTTTTTTTTCCCTCCGTGCATAAGCGGGGATGTGTTTTAATTTAATATTCAGCGCCTGCTGCGCTCTCTCTGGGTTGGATCACATGGCTTTTCTTCTTCACATGGTGAGGGGACCAAATGTTCTTAAAATAAACAGAGAGGAGCTGGTAAACAAGGAGGGTGAAAGCAGGAGGGCTCACCTGACGGCCCCGCACCCGCCACGGGCAATTACCCCATTCGCCCTGGTTCAGTTCACAAAATTAATTAGCACTGAACGCTGCTGGTCCATATTATTCATGAGCTAATGAGCAGGAGAAGCTGCAGCTCCAAAGGTAAGCATGCTAGGTGGCCAAGGACAAGTTTCAAGCCCCCAGGGAGGGAGAGGATCTCAAGCCTGTGATCCCAGCAAGACACCTCGCAGTGCAACGGGGCTGCTTTGAGGTTTCAGGGAGGAGAACTTGCCTGCAAGGATGGCAAAGCACAAGAAGCTGTGATATTGCTCCAAGGTTTTTGGAGCCCTGGATCAAAGAGTAAGGGGTCTGGTTAGTGCCCTGAGCCTGGTCTGCATGGGCTCTGTACAGCAGCTACAGATGCACCTTGCAGGGAGTGGTCCTAGGGTCACTACAGTGTCCTTGGATGCATGCAGCATGGCCACATTTATGCAACCATAGGGTCCTGCTGCCCTCAGCTGCTCTCATTCCCCTGGTGCCTTCTGCTTCTCCAAGGAGACCTGAGAAACAACCAACATCAGGCATGGGCACATGGCATGACATGATGGATGGTCTCCAGGATTGGCATGCCAGCTAGACGTGATGGAGGTTCAGCCACCCGTTGGCAGAGGCCAGCTCTCTAATGGTTGTCACTGTCACGCTGGAATTCAGGGAGGCCTATCGCGTCATACTTGTCTCCTGCAGGCTTGGAGCTGTTTCCCTTTCCCTCTAGCTAGGAAGACAGATTCCCCCTCTGATTGAAACATAAGGCCACTTTGTCAGGTGGAGAAAGGGACAGTGACAAACAGGTGCATTATCACAGCAGGCGAGCGTGAAATGTTCACACCAAAGCCCTGCATCAGGAAAACTCAACATCCTGCCCTCCCTGCTGCTCCCATCCCTGGCTTCTCAGCCACCCTGCAGCCCCCAGCTTGGGTACCTGCAGCTTGGCATCACCCCTGGAGAGCAGCCAGCTCAGCAGAGCAATGGGGAGATGACCCCTCAGGCAGTAATCCAGCAGCAAGCTGGGAGAAGAAGGAGAGGCGTTTAATTTCTGTGCTATCATTTACGTGAGATCACAGCTTCTGCTCTTGCTTTTGCTCACCCCCCCTCCTCTAGGACTGTGGAGAAACATCAGCACTCGCTTCAAGTGAGGCAGAAAGTTCAGCCATGGCATCTGCTAAGAGTGCTCCACATCTAGTGCTCATCTCCTAGGCAGGCCTCTGACTGTGGGCTGCTCTGTGCCTCACCATCTCTGCAGCCTGCAGCGATCACACTCAGGGGATGCTGAGCAAGGGGTAACAACACTGACTGGTCACACAGAGAGGGTTTAGTTTGGGATGCACAGACAGCCTTTGAGCCAGCAGCTCAGGAGGGCACAGCTCATGAGTGCCACCCCTCTTTGAGCACAGGACTTAGCTCAGAGCTCCCTGCACACAGAGTTATTTCCAGGTTCAGCCTGCTACCGTGCCACAAATCATTTCACCCAACCCCTCTGTGTTTGCCTCTTTTGTTGACAGTTCTCCAGTCCAGATGCTACATATCCCCTTCTCCTCAGCACTGGTGAGGATGCACCTCAAATCCTGGGTTCAGTTTTGGGGTCCTCACTCCAAGAAGGGCATTGAGAGGCTGGAGCATGTCCAGAGAAGGTTCTTGAACACAAGTCCTATGAGGAGTAACTGAGGCAACTCCTCTTCAGAAGAGGAGGCTGAGGGGAGACCTCATTGTTCTCTACAACTGCCTGAAAGGAGGTTACAGTGAGGTGGGGGTTGGGCTCTTCTTCCTAGTATCAGGTGATATAAGGACAAGAAATGGCCTCAAGGTGTGTTAAGGGGAGGTTCAGGCTGGATATTAGGAAACATTTCTTCCCAGAAAGTGTTCTCAGGCACTGGAACAGGCTGCCCAGGGAGGTGGTGGAGTCACCATCCCTGGAGGCATTTCAAAGCCACATGGATGCGGTGCTGAGGGATGTGGTTTAAGCGTCAGTGGCTGAGCAGCAGTGGTGGCATTGTGAGCTCTAGGTGAGCAGTTGGACTTGATGATCTCAAAAGCCTCTTCCAACTTCAACAGTTCTATGATCCTATGATTATCCTCCCCATCCCAACGCTGACATCCACAAATGAAACAAAAGCCAAACCCTCAGCTGCTCAGTCAGGAAAATCATTTCACTTTACTCGTCTGTTGATTATTTTGCACCCCATACGCTCACAAGTTTATTTTTTTTTCTCCTCTCACTCTGCTGCTTAACATGCAGGGGGAGGGGGAAATCTTATTCCACACTTTCTGTTTCTCTCCGCCTTTCCCCTTTTTTTAGCACAGAACAGATGTTTCCCACGTCAGTGTCTCTCCTGACAAAGGCGGCCTTTTTCTGTTGGCAAAAAGATGCTCTGAGGGAAAATTTCCTCCAAGCTCTTAGCCCCAAATTTCTTCAGTTTCCACAGAATCATTAAGGTTGGAAAAGACCTCTAAGACCATCAAGTCCAACCTTCAACCCAACACCTCCATGACCACTAAGCCATGTCCCAAAGTGCCTTAACACAACTCACCAGCTCCTCTCTGCTCTGTGATAGTCAGGGAATTGGGGTAGTGGTCATCTAGCTGTGCCTTGGCAAATCCCTCTGCAAGCAAGAATATTGCAGCACAGGGAGAGGGAGGAGAGGACTGGAACCTGATCTGCCTCTTCTTTCAGCTTCCCTATATGAGGAGGGCCATATCCCTTAATTAAAAAGCAAATAAACCTCTTGCTACAGATAAAAACCAAAGGAGTACAAGGGGACTTCAAAACTCCAGAGTCCGTTCTTAGAACTGTGGAGCTTGGAGGAGACCTTTGAGATCAAGTCCAGCCAGACTCACAATCCCACCACTATTGCTAAGCTACTGTCACTAAACCACATCCCTCAGCACAGCATCCAACTGTCTTTGAAATGCCTCCAGGGATGGTGACTCCAACACCTCCCTGGGCAACCTGGAACAGTGCCTGAGAACCCTTTCTGGGAAGAAATTTTTTTCCTAATCTCCAACCTGAACCTCCCCTGACACAACTTGAGGCCATTTCCTCTTGTCCTGTCACTTGTTGCATGTGAGAAGAGACAGACCAGCTTTTCACTCAAGCCAGTGGCCCCAACTGGTTTCACAAGTTTGACAGGAGGGGCTGGAGATGACCTCTGGAAGCCCCTTCCAACGCTTACATTCTCTAACAGTATGCCCAGGACCACACGTTTGGCCAACAGTCCCAGGCAGAACCCCACAATCAATTTTCATACCATTGCCTCCAAGAGAGCAATCCCCATCACCTTCCTCCCTGACACATCCCCACCTCACTGCCTGCTCAAACCCCAACACCTCAGTGCTTCATTATCTCCTTTGGAGCCACCGCGATCCGCGCTGGCACCAACCCTTTCCTCGGGACGAGATAATGTGCATTATTTGCTAAAATAAGTTTGACATTAATTAGCAGGAATCTCGCTGGCACAGCCTCTCGCTGCGCAGCAGATGTGATGCAGGCTCACAGCTCCTTCCCTCCCCACCGGCTGGGATGGGAGGAAGAGCTGGAGCCGAGGAAATTTGTGTAACACGTCCAGGAAGACTGCGTCGAGAGGGACTGTCACCACCAGTGCCAAGCAGAGACGTCCTCCCGGCAGCAGGCTGGCTGTGTTTTAAAACAGACAGGCTGGGAAAGAGACAGATGTCAGCTGTGATAGACAAGGCAAAGGTAGGGGGATAAGGGGGGGATGGCTGGCACTGGGGCTCTCTGATCCGCCCCCTGGGAAATGCCAGCATGGGACACGGTCATTTGGCTTCCTCTAGAAAGTGGGTAGTGAGTGATTGAAGCACCCATCTGAAAGCTCTTGTTCCCTCCAGAATATCAGCTTCAGATTCAATCCAGGCAGCTCAATCCCTCATCCTCTGTGCTCAATAAACCCTGGTCCATAAAATTTATTGCATGCTTCTAGATGACAACTGCAGGGAAAAAAAAAAAACAAACCACCACAAAACCACCAAAAACCAAAACCAAGGCAGTGCTGGAGTCACATCTCTTGTAGACAGCCTTTACAGATGGCATTGCCATGGCTGATTTACACGAGACAAGAAGCAGGCCAGACCTGAGGGCCGTGAAAAATCCCATACCTGGGCATGAAGAGAACCCCTTCCTCTCCATGGCCCCATCTTGCACCCTCCTTTCTGACAAGGACCTTACTCCATAGCTCAGCTACAGCATCCTGGTGAAAACTGCAGCAGATGCAAACACTTTGGAGAATCAAACCACAGCCACCTGCATCAGCACTATGTAGAACCACAGAATGGGTTCGGTGTGGAGGGACCATAAAGATCATCTAGGTCCAACCCCCCTGCCATGGGCAGTGACACCTTCCACTAGCCCAGGTTTCTCAAGGCCTCAGCCAACCTCAGTTTGAACATCTTCAAGGAGAATGCATCCACAACCTCCCTCGACAACCTGTTCCAGTGTCTCACCACCCTCACTGGAAAGAATTTCTTCCTAATCTCCAGTCTAAATCTCCCTTCTTCCAGTTTAAAGCCCCATGTCTAACATATACCTCATGTCTAACCATCCATAGATGTCAATCTTACACAACAGACATGACCCATTACAGATGGAGGGTTGTGATGGCAGGAAACCTCTCTCTGAACCCAAGAATGCTGTAGTAGGGTATGCTGTTACCTTTCTTTTCTTGACCATGACAAGGAGTTTGGTCCTCTTGTGCTATACACACAGCAAACCACAAGAGTGGATGGCCAGCCCCAGGGCATGTGCGTGCTCTCTCCATGGCCAGGGAAAAGCAGGTAAGAGAAATGCTCCTAATGGTATCAGACAGAACCAAACTGAGCATCTCTTGTCCCTGAGAAAAGGTCAAGGACTGGAGATGACCTGGATATATGCAGTGCAGGATGAGGCATGGACATGTCTAGAGCACCTAGGGGAGCAGGGAGAAAACCCATAAGGGTTGTGGAAGGTCAGTGCTGAAGGATGCAGGACCAGTGGACTGGAAGATGTGATGCCTTCCCTATCATCCACACCAAACTTGCATGGTGACAAAAGCAACATCTCTGCCATGCTCCATCCTCTCCTGGAAGCTTCTTCAACCAACAACAGTGGAGAAACTCTGACCATCAAATTCAAAGCAGATAAGGGCCCAAATCATGCAGCATCCCTACTGAGCTCATCACAAAGAGGTCTCCACCATGGATGGTGGTGACTCCCTGAATCCATCCTCACCCTTTCCCTTTCCATGGTGGGGAGGCTGGGAGACTGGGAAGGAAGAAACTAAAGGAATGAGGAAGGAAAAAAAAAATAAAAGGAGGAGGGGAAAAAAGGAAAGGATGAAAGAAAAAAACAGGAAAGGAGAAAAACAATGAAAGGAAGAGTGAAAAAAACAAACAGAGGAGGGAAGAAAAAGGAAAGAAGGAAGGGAAGAAAAAGGAAAGGAGGAAGGGAAGAAAAAGGAAAGGAGGAAGGGAAGAAAAAGGAAAGGAGGAAGGGAAGAAAAAGGAAAGAAGGAAGGGGAAAAAGGAAAGAACGAAAGAAGAAAGGAAAGGAGGAGGGGAAAGGGAAAGGAGAAGGGAAAAAAGGAAAGGATGAGTGAGAAAGGAACGGAGGGAAAAAAAAGAGGAAGGAAAAGAAATGAAAAGAAGATAGGAAAAAGGAAAGGGGGAGGGGGGAAAGGAAAGGAGGAAGGGAAAAGGAAAGGGGGAGGGGGGAAAAGGAAAGGAGGAAGGGAAAAGGAGAAGGGAAAAAAAGGAAAGGAAGATGGGAAAAGAAAAGGGGGAGGGAAAAGAGGAAAGGAGGAAGGGAAAAGAAAAGGAGAAGGGGAAAGAAGGAAAGGAGGATGGGGAAAAGGGGAGGAAGAGAGGAAAAAAGGAAAGGAGAAGGGTAAAAAAAAAGAAAGAAGGATGGGAAAAAAGGAGAGGAAGGGGGAAGAAAGGAAAGGAGGAGGAGAAAAAAGAAAGGAAAGGAAGAAAGAAAAGGAGGAAGGGAAAAAAGGAAAAGAAGCGAAAAAGAAAAGGAGGAGGGAATAAGAAGAAAGGAGGAAAGAAAGGAAAGGAAGAAGGCAAAAAAGGAAAAAGAAGCCAGAAGAAGCCCCTGAATAGTGAATGGAGTGGAAAGCCTTCTGAAGGAGCCATGTTTGTCACATTAAAGTGAGTGAAAGGCAGGCGCGGGCGCTTCCCTGCCTGTCAAGTGCGTTTGTCTCCGGTCCCAGGAATTTTCATTATTCATTATTCGCCCGGCGTGGACAGCAGCAGGAGCGCGAGGCTGCGTCTAATCCCCACCTGATAATGTATTGCTGATAAGCGTGACGGAGCCGGCGCTCCCGACCGGATTCGCATCTCCAGCGGATAAAGTGCCATTTGCAGGAGGCAGGCGCCGCCAGCCCAGATCTGGCCGATATGGAGAGGTGGTGGTGGGGGCTGGCGGGTCCCAAGGGCGAGAGGGACGAGCAGCAGTGTGGGGCTGGGGGCACAGGAAGCATCCATGTGGCTGTGCCATCATGTGGATAGGCTAGAAAGCGTCCAGAGAAGGGCCAGGAGAATGAGCAGAGGCCTGGCAGTCCTGCTGTGTGAGGAAAGGCTGAGAGAGCTGGGTTTGCTCAGCCTTCAGGAGAGAAGGCTTAGGAGAGACCTTACCACCATGGACCAGGATAGAAAGGGTGGTACCAGGAGGATGGAGACTCCCTTTTTACAAGAAGTCCCATGGAAAAGACAAGAGATGATGGGGACGAGTTACTGCTGGGGAGATTCCCTTTGGACTCCAGAAGACAATTTTTCCCCATGAGAACAGTCAGACATTGGAATCACCTCCCAAGGGAAGCAGTGGAGTTCCCTATATAGGACAGTTTCAAGACTCAGCTTGCCAGGGTGCTGGGCCAGCTCATTTCAACTCTACTGTTACGTAGTGAGGTTGGACCAGATGATCCTTGGGGTCCTTTCCAACCTGGCATTCTGTGATACTATGATTCTGTGATTCCCGTGGCCAGGATGCATGCACGTAATTAATACTGAATCCAACCCAAAATCAACATCAAAGACATTGGAAGAGCCTTGGTCTGACTCTTGTCTCATCCAGTCTGGGCCTCCCTCCTATGAGAAAGATTTCAAAGCAGCAAAGGCAGTGAAACCACCCCCAAGACACAATTCAGAGTTGCAGAAGTGCATCATGCTTGGAGAAAGAGCTAATTCAGAGGCTGCCTAGGGTCCATGTCCACCAGCAATTATCATGCCTCGGATCAACCTCATTGACTCCAATGCTAGCACGGTGCAAAGCTAACAGCAATGGGCCATTAATATTTATCAGGCTTCATACGAGGAGAAATGGCTTGTATGGTATGTTCTGTGTAATTTATGTCATGTATTTTAACAGTGGGTCGTGGCAGAAGCCAGATAACAATAACCTTGTCACCCAGCAGGATTTATAGCTTGGTTAAGATACATCTAGAGGTACCTGCATTATTGCAGCCCATAAGTACCTAAAAAGTCTGAAAACTCCTAAGGAAGAGGTATAGGAGGTGCCAGAGGGCTAAAACTACAGCTGCTGGGGGGAGAGAGAGAGAGAAAGAGAATTTAGGTCAAGTATAAATATGGGAAAAGTTTTTGATGCCAACATCTACAGGGCTGCACAGCTGTCTCCTGGGAAGAAGGAGGAGAAGTTCCATTGTTTTCAACATTTCAAACTAGTCTGGATGTAGGGACTAAATATTGCAGATGGTAACGAGGAGCTTACATGTTAGCAAGGGGATAGACTGAAAATGCAACCCCGCTGTGAAAAGTGGCAGCAGGAAGATGACACAGCCCTTCTATCCTATCCCACAAAGTAGCTCCACACATGTATTCAGAGCTGGATCTGCTGATTTGGGGTGACACAGACAAGGCTGTAATGTTTTCTGCTCCTGTTGGCTCGATGCAGGCAGGAAGGAGGGAGCCGAAGCCTCCCGAGTGCTGTGTGATGAATGGCATTATTGCCATCTGCAGTACTGGCTCTGCAATCCTGCCAGGGGTGAGGAGGCTATGGGCGTATGGATGAGGGCAGGATTTCAGCTGCAAGTGCCCAGCTTGACTTTTAGACCCAGTCTGGGTGGTGGAAAATGTTTTTTTTTCCCTCATCAAGAGATAAAACACAAAGCTGCTAAGGCTCTGGGAAGACAGCACATGAATATTGGTCTCTGCCTCTGTGGCAGATGGGCATTGATTGAGTTAACAGTGGTCACTCCAACAAGGTATCTCAGCACACTGAGTCTCAGCATGAAGGCAAGAGGTGTTAGATAATGGTAGAGTTAGATAATGATTGGACTTGATGATCTTAAAGCCAAAAAATTCTATGATTCTACTCATGAACATGCTAAAGGATCTCAAGATTGAGTGGTTAACATTGGTCATTCCAGCAAGGCAAGTCAACACATCAGCCTGAAGGCAAGAGATGTTAGTTAGTGCTAGAGTTAGATAAGGTTTGGATTTGGTGATCTCAAAGCTCTTTTCCAACCGAAATGATTCTATGATTCTACAATTCTCTGATTCTATGGTTCTACAATTCATGGATTCTACCCACACCGAGGCTCCAGACTTTCTGTGCCTGTCACCCAATGACCACCCTGGATCCAGGATCTCCATGCAAATGCCAAGCACCGACTCTTCGGGGAAAAAGGGTGATGAAGACCAGCTGGTCCCGGAAGACAAGAGCATCCCTAGGGGCTGGCAGAGCTCCCAGCAGCTGGAGGGCAGCGGGAGAACTCCCGCCACGCAGCGATCATAACTTCTGCAACAGCAGCTCTTTAACAGCTTCCCTCACTAACAAGCTGCTCTTGTTTTCATGTTTTGGAATGGCTTAATCCTGGCTATGATAACATCCCCAACAAGTGAGTGCATTAAACTGTGACAGCTTTTCACTGACCTAAGCAATTGCATTGCGAAAACGCCATTAGCATCTCTCTCTTCTTCATCTAATCCCCCATCCCCTCCCTCCCTCCTCCTCTTCCCTGGCCAGTAAGAGCTATGCTCGATACCACTATTAAATTACCCTTAGAAATACGCTCCTCAAAGAAAATCAATGCACATGTGTTTTAACACTTGTCACAAATAGATCAACTGGGCAATCAAACATATATTATTCCACCCGGGGTTTAAATAAATAAAAGGGCCACATGTTGATGGTGTGCTCCTCCCCGGGCTACTGCCATGCCACTCGTGCTCCCTCTGCTCCATCCCAGTCAGCTCTAACAGCCACAGGCACAAGGGGGAAGGGTCAAGCCCCAATACTTGGGTCTGCAGTGATGCCATCCCTGTCAAGTTTGCTAGATGCTCCCCAGCTGCAGCAACAGGCTGTGCAGATGCTGCTGGCTGGTCTCATAGAATCATTAAGGTTGGAAAATATCTCTAAGATCATCAAGTCCAACCTTCTACTCAACACCTCCATGGCCACTAGACCACGTTCCACAATGCCACATCTACTTGTTGTTTGAGCATCTCCAGGGATGGGGACTCCACCAGCTCTCTGGGCAGCCTGTTCCAATCCCTGACCATTCTTGCAGGAAATAAATTGTTCCTCATCTCCAACCTAAAACTCCCCTGGTGCAGCTTGTGGCCATTTCCTTTTGTCCTGTCCTTAGCTACTTGGGAGGAGAGGCCAACACAGACTTCACTCCAACCTCCTTTCAGGTAGCTGTAGAGAGCAAAGATGTCTCCTCTCAGCCTCCTCTTCTTCAGGCTAAACAATTCCAGCTCCCTCAGCCTCTCCTCATAAGCCATGCTCTCCCTGTCCAGCTTCATTGCCCTTGTCTGTACCTGCTCCAGCATCTCAACATCTTTCTATCCTGTGGTTGTTTTTCAGACCCTTCTCCTCATTCCTTTCCTGATGCTGTTACTCACTGCTCCAGGTGCCAGTGGGATGATTCTCCCCAGGAGCACATCTTGGCCTCTTTCTCTATAAAGAGCCATTGCTGATGGTTTGTAGGGGGAACTTGCACACAGGTCTAAAGTGCCTGATAAATAGATTGTGAGCCTTGAAATCTATTCCCACTGTGAAGAGGTTTGCTGTGACTATTTTTACTTCAACATCATTTTCTCTCTCTCTCTTTTATTTTTTTTCCTTTTTACCCACCCTTCCTCTTGTTTTTTTTTTTTTTTTCCCTTGGTCAAATTGGGACAGAGAGGGATTTCTTACCAACTAATTAAAGTCCCACATGTTAATGAACTCCCAACACTTTACTGCCTCAGAGTGTCTGCAGCCCCACAGGAAATTAATAAGAGCTTTAATCACGAAGAGACTTGAAAGGTCAGTGCCTGCTATGGGTCTCCAAACACAGAAGGCAGCAGAGTCAGGTCATATTTTTAAAACACCCCACTGAGAAGCCATGGGGCTGAAACCAGAGACAGAGTACCAGGCAGAAAATGAGAGGTGCAGCTGTCATCAGGGGGTGAGGGAAAAGCAGGACAGGGAGGCTGTCACCACACAGTCTGCCTTTGTCTTCCCTTTAATCTGCCCTACCTTTGTTATTTCTCCTTTTCCCAGTGCAAGGCCAGATTACACGTGATCAATCAGCTCTGGAGTAACCCTTTACCACCCTACCTGATGGCTCATCTCACGACCTTCCTCTCCACCTGCCTGCCAACCCAGCTCCCCCCAGTCCTCCCTTCCAGGCTATTTGCGTGCATCTTCCTAAAGCTCCTTTCAAGGTATTAGGAGCTATGCAGATAAATTGATATCGTAAGTAGATGCTCCAGGTGGACCAATTACTGAGTTAATCCATAATACCTACCTGGCTGCAGCAGCTACTGATTTACAGCAGTCACCAAAGCCCACACATCATCTATTCATTCCTCAGTGTAGTATCAAAGCACAGCATAGCAGGCACCAGCTCTGTGAGGTATTTTTAGGCCAGCCCCAGTGAAACTCCGGTACTCAAAGGATTTCAGTTCCAGAAGCACCTCCAAATAGGAGCATAAACTGAGGAGGATAGCTTGGAGCAAGTGCTTCCAGGGCTGGACAGCACAGCCCCAATTCGCCAACGGACTAGGGTCCACCACAAATTCTGGTGCCCCCAACACAAGAAGGACATCAAGATGTTTGAGAGGGTCCAGAGGAAGCCACAAAGATGGTCAGAGGGATGGAGCACCTCCCTAATGGGGACAGGCTGCAAGAGTTGTGGCTGTTCAGCCTGGAGAAGAGAAGGCTCCAGGGAGACCTTAGAGCAGCCTTCCAGTACCTGAAGGAGACTAGAGGAGAGCTGGGGAGAGACTTCACAAAGGCTTGTAGAGGCAGGAAGAAGGGCAATGGCTTTGAGCTGGAAGAGGGGAGATTGAGACTGGAGATTAGGAAGAAATTCTTCCCAGTCAGGGTGGTGAGACACTGGAACAGGTTGCCTGAGGAAACTGTGGATGCCTCCTCCCTGAAGGTGTTCAAGGACAGGTTGGATGAAGCCTTGAGCAACCTGGGCTGGTGGGAGGCTGCCCATGGCAGGGAGGTTGGAACCGGATGATCTTTAAGGTCCCTCCCAACCTAAACCATTCTGTGGTCCTATGATATGATTCCATGTTTCACATGCCTGCTCCTGGCACAAACCTCAGCCCATCATGCCTTTTATTGTCCATTCCAACAGGAGTACCTTTCCCAGTTCAATGGGAGAAACCATGTGTAGGTCACAGCTACGAATCCAGGCCTGGTCTGGACGCTGCAAGTTGTCCACACAATGGACAAGTCAGGCAAGCCTCAGCCTTCCCAACCTGGCCAGCCATAAGACCCTTGACCATTCACTCGAAGACCCTCAAAGATAAAAAAATATTACAATGCCTGAGCTTCACAGCCACACACAGCTCCTCATCACCATCCCAAATCTTTCTGAGAGGCTCCAGCAGCTCTTCCCTCTCCTCCCACTCTTCACAATTTCTCTGACCTCTGAACCTCCAGTGATGCAATTTCCTACCTGATTGATTGTAAAAGCTTCAGCTACTCTAATCACAGATCAATGGACTGCTTTGTGGAGAGAAAATCATCCTCGGTGGTGTTTATCATCCCTGCAAATTTCTGCCATCCTCCTTCACTCCTCTACCTCTTTAACTCCTTGCTGCCTGCAGCCTCCTGTTGCATCACTGCTTCTGGGGATGGGCTGAGGAGGGAAGTAATTCCCCCAGGACGTGGAAATGATAACTCCCAGCACCCTCATCAGCACATTTTCTCTATAAACCTCTGACCCTGTCTTGAACAGAAGCCAAAATACCGTCAGAAGCTGGGTGCTAGTCCAATTCCAAGAAAGAAAAAGACCAGAAACAGCCTGAGCAGAACCCAAAATTCCCTGCAAGTTGCAGTGAGTTGCTGGAGGAGCAGGAAATTTGCCCCCAAAAAGCCAGCATCTGGACCTAAGAGCTGAATCTGGCTCAGCCATGTGGCAAAGCATGCTCCTCCAAGGCTTACATCCAAAAGCAAGAGATCACATCTAACACAGCAGCGTTCCAGCTCATCTCCAGAGTGTGTTCAGAGAGATTTTCACTCAGAGGCCTTTCCATCTTTAGGTTTACAAGCCAAATCCTGAGAGGAAAGGAGCCCCCAGCACTGCTGCCGAGGCTCAAACAAAGACATGACAATGCATCGCCCAGGAGAAACTCCGGCCTTGCAACAGCATCAAATACAAACTTGCAGACCCCCTCCTGCTCGCAGGCAACTGCTTCTTCCCTTGAGTTCAAAGACTCTTCCCTTTGGGCAGGTTATAATTGAGCACCGTGACGCTACCTGTGCCGGCCGAGCCCCATCACCGCTCCTCGCTTCTCCCCGGCGATTCCTCGGCCTCATTTTGACTCGCGGTTCCTCAGCCCCTCTTGGGATTTGGCCCCATCTACAGAGATAATTGGAAACACACCCTCCATGCCCTCCTCCTGTCAGGAGCCAGCTGTCTGATGCTTTAAAGACAATCTCCCTGTTTTCCTCCCCCTCCTGCTCCCTGTGAAAGCCTCTTGCTGAGATCCTGGGGAGATGAACACCGTGGTGAGCGGGAGGAGACAGACCTGCTCCCTTCCCAAATAACTCATCCTCTGCAAGCCAGCCTCAGCTTCCCCTTTAATTTCCAGCCAGATTTCATCTGACAGCACTTGAGAAAGCAGCACAAGAAACCAGCACTGGAGCAATAATGCGATTACAGTCCCTCAACAGCCATAGCTGAGGATGCAATAACTGCACCCGTCGCTCACCTCTGGCTTTGCCCTCACCACAACCCATCCTCCTCTGAGAGATCCCCAACCCCACTCGTGTGATTGTTTTCATTCTATTTTCTCATATTCTGGCTGCACAAGCAGAGAGAAGGAACACTCAAACCCATGGGAGATGCAGACAGCAAACTTGCCCAGCAAGAACTGGTCCCTCTGCAGTGAGCATCTCTCCCTTCCCCTCACAGAGGATATCTTTGCTTTGCTGCAGTCAGCACCAAGTTGCCCTCCTGAAGAAATGGGGACCACATCTGGAGAATTGTGACCAGTTCTGGGCTCCCCAGTTCAACAGAGACAAGGATATACTAGAGAGAGTCCAACAGAGGGCCACAAGGATGCTGAGGGGGGTGGGCCATCTCTCTGATGAGGAAAGGCTGAGACCTGGGGCTGTTTAGCTTGGAGAAGAGTGAGAGATCTTCTCAATGTTTATAAATATGTGAGGGGCAGGGGGCAAGAAGAAGGGGTCAGGCTCTTTTCAGTGGTGCCCTGTGATAGGACAAGGGGTATTGGACACAAACTGGAACCCAGGCAGTTCCACCTCAACAGGAGGAAGAACTTCTTTACTGTGAGGGTGCTGGAGCCCTGGAGCAAGCTGCCCAGAGAGGTTGTGGAGTCTCCTTCTGTGGAGGCTTTCAAAACCCATCTGAATGTGTTCTGTGTGACCTACCCTGAGTGATCCTGCTTTGGCAGGGGGGTTGGACTGGATGATCTCCAGAGGTCCCTTTCCAACCTGGACCATCCCATGATTCTATGATTCTATTATAAATAAATATATATATATATATATGTATATAAAAACACAGCTTCCTATATAGAGATAAAAAGAAGAACGACCCGCTTAATGAGCTCTGATACCCTCCTTGTAAAGAGAGGGAAATTATCTGCGAGTCTAGGAATATCTTCATTAAAAATGCATTTAGCTGTGGAGCACTGCGAAAGAGAGACCTGTAATACATGAAAGATTAGCCCCAGATTGCTGATTGGGCTCTTTCACATCGTTATGGTAATTAGGCTCACACAGCCTGTTGTGCTGACTCCGAGACTTTGCTGGGCTTGCCTTTGTCTGGGATTTAAGGTGGATTTTCCGCCCCCCCCTGCTCCTCACCCCTTCTCCCTACTGGCTTTCAACCCCGTCTCTACAACTCCCTTGCAAGGAGGTTGGAGTGGAGTGGGGGTTTGTCTCTTCTCCTTAGTATCAGAGAAGAGGACAAGAGGAAATGGCCTGAAATTGTGCCAGGGGAGGTTTAGGTTGGAGATGAGGAACCATTTCATTGCTCCAAGGCATTGGAACAGGCTGCCCAGGGAGGTGGTGGCATCCCCATCCCTGGAGGTGTGGCCATGGCACTTTGGGACATGGTTTAGTGGCCATGGTGGTGTTGGGCTGATGGCTTTGGGTTCAATGATCTTAGAGGTCTTTTTCAACTAAAACAGTTCTATGATTCGCTGATTGTCTCAGTCCCCTTGGCTGATCAATATGCAGAGTGCCACCATGCAATTCACCCGTGCTCCCCAGCTGCCTCTGCCAGCCCTGGCCCTGCCTCACCCGGAGGAGAGAGAAGAAATTAATGATAATTATGAGGTGTGAGTGGATATTACAGCTCTCAATCTATTGCCACTGAAACCAAATAAAAATGCAACTTAATCAGCCAATTATTAAAGTGGGGAATAAACAAACCACGACGTGCCCTCAGCCTTCCCAACACACTGCTCGTGCCTCCAGCAGACAAACCTTGCTCCAATCATCTTGGGTTTGGGGTTTTTTGCCCCCCCTGTGGCACTGGAAAGCCAAAGCCTGCTCAGCCCACCCAGCCTGCAGAGCTGGAGTGAGAGAGGTGTGCTTCAGAGGAGGCGTGCAGGAAGGGAGAAGGCTTAGAAGGTTGCCAGGGAGAAGCACACTGAAGGAGTGAAGTCTTCAACAAGTCTCATGGCTCACCCCTTGTTGTCAAGTACTGCTTTGGCTTTCCTGAGCTGCTGAATCCTCTCCTCGGAGCAGAAAGCTGCTGACCTCCTCTGAACCTCAGCAGAAACACTACAGGAAGGCTTGCAGCTGCCTGTCAGACACTCAGTTCACCTCACAAGGAGAAAGAGTCATTTAGCGGCACAGAACCTGTGAGGCAGTGAGGATGGGAACATCTTGTACCACTGCTCCAGCATTGCTGCATCTGACTCCTCTGAGCTACAGCAAACAGCAGAAGAACCTCTCCCTTTGGTCTTAACTCAGGACCCAAGGTCCTTCAGTGCTCCCCAGCTCCTGAGACTCAACAAAGGCTTTCATTATCAAAGATCCAAAGCAGGATGTCTGGGTAGCAAAGCTTTCTAAAACCCTCACTTGTCACCAACTGCTGAAGCATCTCCAGGGCAGAGAGGGATATTAGGTGTAGTGGCCAAACACAGGCAACTTAGAAAGCAACCAACTACAAGTCCACCCCATCCTGCAACACAAACAGCAAGGGACTGCCTCCTCCCTCCTAAAACAGGTCTGAGCTTCTCCTCTGCCACCATCCTGGATGATAAGACTTCTCCAGTTTCCTCAAGCTGGTGCCAGCCTGTATCATAGCCTGCTAATCCCAGCCATGAAGCCTTCTAACCCTGCTGCTCACCCTCTTATCTCTTGCTTCCCTGTCTGCCCACCTTAGGTTTCAGCTGGCATTTGCCTAATCCCAGGGGATCTCAGTGGAGCCACTGGCCTTGCATTAACCTTATGGCAGCAGGGCTGGTTTGGAGACTTTCCAGATGTGATCTGAGCCTCTGACTCAGAATAATAGTAGACAGAAACGATCATATATTAATCTCCTCGTCCATCTCTCCCTTCCTCATACATGTATTGATGTGTTTCTATAGCCCTTCCACATCCTCCCTCCACTCTATTCATCCATCCATCTATCCCCTGGCATCTCCTTTAATTACCTACCCATTAGGTTTCCTCTTTCCTGGCTCCACATTTCATCCCCTCTCTGACTGCAGTGGGGATTATGCTTTAACCCTGCAAGAAACCATGGAGGAAGAACTTAGGGAAGCATCCATGCACAGAGGGCTGCTGAGTTCCAGACTCCCTGAGGATGTCTCTAGAAATTCCCTCTTGGAGGCAATAAGCTTCTGGAGGAGCTGTTGTCACAGCTGGAAGCTAGACACCTACCCAAGAGGACACTGTTGGATTGCCCAGCTGCTTCAAACCACCACTGGGCACAGAAGAAAGCTAAATCATAACTAGCATGAGAAGGACTGAAGATTTGGAAACCCACCTTGTCCCCTCCTCATCCTCTGTCCCTTTCAAATCCTTCTGCAAAGCCTCCATCTTCCTGTACTTGAAAAGGACCTACAAGAAGGCTGGGGAGGGACTTTTGACAAGGGCTTGTAGTGATAGGATGAGAGGCAATGGCTTTGAGCTGGAAGAGGGAAGACTGAGTAGAGAGGAGGAAGAAATTCTTTACAGTGTGGGTGGGGAGACACTGGAACAGGTTGCCCAGGGAGGTTGTGGATGCCTCCTCTCTGGAGGTGTTCAAGGCCAGGCTGGATGAGACCTTGAGCAACCTGGGTAGGTGGGAGGTGTCCCTGCCCATGGCAGGTGGGTTGGAACTGGATGAGCTTTAAGGTCTCTTCCTACCCAAATCCAGAGCCTTGCAAATAAGGCAGAGTGAGTGAGGCTGATGCAAAGGAGGTTGCTGCTTTGGGTAGGTCACAAGGCCAAGCCTGCCCAGAGCTGCTCCATCCCTGCACAGTTTGGTGGTGGGTGCTGGCACAACACATCTGCTTTCAGAGCACATGAAACTTTTTTTTTTTTTTGCAGCTCCTAGCCCCTGGAGCCTCTGTTCATGTCCAAAAAGCAGAGCAGAGGCTCTCAGTGAGCAACACCAGCACCACAAATAAAGGCAGGCAGCAGCAGGGTGACAGCTGTAATGATCCAGCACCTATGTCCCACTCAGAGCTTTGGGAGAGGCTGTTCAGCTGCTGCTGACTGATGACATTTGGATGGCAGTGAGACAGTTTTCACAGGAAATCTGCAGAGCAGCCAGTTTGAAGGCACCCCTTGCACTGCCCCTAGTAATTGCTTAATAAGCATCATAGAGCAGCAGCCTCCTTTGCTGCGTGAGGGTCTTCCAGTGGAAGACACCACCACAACATCTACAGACTCACAAAGGACTTCAGAAGTCCCAGATTCTGCTGTGGAGGCTACAGCAGCTGTGCCTGTCCCACCCCCACCACATTGCTGCCTGTGTGAGACACTGCAACAGGTTGCCCAGGGAGCTGGTGGAAGCCTCATCCCTGGAGGGTTTTGCAGCCAGGCTGGATGTGGCTGTGAGCAACCTCATCTAGTGGGAGGTGTCCCTGCACATGGCAGGGGGGGGTTGGAACTGGATGAGCCTTGAGGTCCCTTCCAAACCTAACAATTCTATGAGTCTAATTCTATGATTCTGTGTTGCTCTTTAAGGACCTGGGGTGCTGGCTGACAGCCATCTGAAGATGAGCCATTGTGTGCTCAGCTGGCCAAGAAAGTCAACAGCATCCTGGTCTGGATCAGGAATAGAGTGGCCAGAAGGAGAAGGGATGATTGTCTCCCTGTAGTGGGCACTGGTGAGGCCACACCTCCAATACTGGGTTCAGTTTTGGGCCCCTCACTACAAGAAGGACATTGAGGGGTTGAAGTGTGTCCACAGAAGGGTAACAAAGTTAGGGAAGGGTCTGGAGAAACAGAGCTGGGGAGGAGCAGCTGAGGGAATTTGGGTTGTTTAGTGTGGAGAAGAGCAGGCTGAAGGGAGACCTCAATGCTTTCTACAGCTACCTGAAAGGAGGTTGCAGTGAGGTGGGGGTTGGTCTCTTCTCCCTAGTATCAGATGATAGAAGGAGAGGAAATGGCCTGAAATTGTGCCAGGGGAGGGTTAGGTTGGAGATTAGGAACAATTTATTTGCTGCAAGAGTGGTCAGGGATTGGAACAGGCTGCCCAGGGAGGTGGTGGAGTCCCCATCCCTGGAGGTGTTCAGGAAACCTGTGGCCATGGCACTCTGGGACAGGGTTCTTAGTGCCCATGGTGCTGCTGGGTTGAGGGTTGGACTCGATGATCTTAAAAGTCTTTTCCCAAACAATTCTATGATTCCATGAAAGCCCCCAGCAACGAAATGCAGCAGATCTCTCTTGCTGTCCCCTCCCAGTGCTGTCTGCTGCCTTCTGCCAGAGAGATTGCTATTCCCAAATATCTAACCTTGATCTTCCCTGCTGCAAATTAATCCAATTCCTTCCTGTTCTGTCTCGCAGTGGACACAGAAGCGATCGATTGCTCTCTTTTCTATAACAACTTCTGACATATTGGAAAAAAAAAAACCAGCTGGCTTCTCCCTCTCTCACCTTCAGATCCTGCAGGCAGCCCACAGAGGTTGGCTGGGAGCTCTGTCTGGCCTTGCACAAAACACCCAGCCCTGCTCTGTGAGGAGAGGAGCTGGTCAGCAAATCTGCTTCCTCCCTCTCCTGATGCTCCGAGAGCTACAACTGGGGGTTGAAATCCCTGACTGTGAGGGATATGGGATGGGGAAGAGCAGGGGAACTAATAGCTGACAGATCAGATGGTCATTTAGAGCCACAGAACCATAGAACTGATGAGGTTGGAAGAGACCTTTGTGAGCTCATGTACAGCTCACAACCTCCCCACTGCTGCTAAGCCACTGCCACCAAACCACATCCCTCAGCACTACATCCAAGCAACTTTTAAATGCCTCCAGGGATGGTGACTCCACCAGCTCCCTGAGCAGCCTGTTCCAGTGCCTGAGAATCCTTTATGGAAGAATTTTTTTTTCCTAACATCCAACCTGAGCCTCTCCTGGCATAACCTGAGGCTGTTTCCTCTGGTCCTGTCACTTGTTGCACATGAGAAAAGACCAACCCCCACCTGGCTCAAATCTCCTTTCAGGGAGCTGTAGAGAGCAATGAGGTCTCCCCTCAGCCTCCTCTTCTGAAGACTAGAGAATCTTCAAAAGATTAAAGGTTGTTCTGAAGATTTCTAGCTTGAGCTACAGAAAGACCTGAAAAAAGCAGCTTCACACACAGCTTCATCTCCTTGCTTTTCTCCCACCAAGAAGCCCAGGAGTAGGCACCTCACTCCTGAGCTGCTGCTGGTCTCAGCATCCTTAGAGGTGTTCAAGAAACCTGTGGCCATGGCACTTTGGGACATGGTTTAATGGCCATGGTGGTGTTGGCTTGAACATTGGACTTGAGGATCTTAGAAGGCTTTTCCAACCAAAACAATTCCATGACTCCTCCTAGGAGGGTCTATGCCTGAGCTGGTTCCCCAGGCTCTGTGCCAGCCCAGTATTTGTGCCACCATGGCTCAGCACCACCATGGCTCAGCACCACCACGACTCAGCAGCACCACAACCACTAGGATGTCAAAACAAGAAGCCATCAGCTCCATCAGTGCTGCTATTTATACCCTGAGGGACTGATGAGCACCAGCAGCAAGGGAGAGCACAATGGCGAGCGGCAGGAGCTTGATTACCAAGGGGTATTTTTAGACTGTGTGGATCCTCTACCCCCCACCTTGGTGGAGAGGTTTTATTCCCCCTCTTTCCCCCTCAAAACCCTGATGGCAGCCCTGGATGCTGCTCCACTCCTGGTGTATGCAAGGAGTGGTGTATGACAACCCCCTTGTGCTCCCCACAGCTAATGGTTACATGGCTGCAACTTCCCTCCCAAACCACCTTCCCATGGTTTTTCCTCCCTCCCTCTGTTTTTTCCTCCCTCCCTCTGGTTTTTCCTCCCTCCCTCTGGTTTTTCCTCCCTCCCTCTGGTTTTTCTTCCCTCCCTCTGGTTTTTTCCCCCTCCCCTCCACACACATGCCCCAACCCTCCAAAACAAATTGATGGGTGGCAATTGAAATTCTTCCACAGCAGAGCCAGAGCCAACCTGCTGCTCCTTTAGCTTGCACCTAGAGCCAGAGCTGGGTGCATGCATGGGAACCCAGCTAGAAACCAACTCCAGTCAAAGGTGAGGGGCACTGGCTTTCATAACCCCCCCAAGTGACAGGTTGGCCTTCCAGTGTGGCTTCATTGCAGGCAGACAGGAGCAGCTATTTGCAGGCACATTAACAGAGCTGTGTCAACTTGGAGGTGAATCAGCTTAGCTTCATCAGACACATCAACAGGCTCAGCCCTGCCATCTCCTCTCCTGCTCAGCTTTATTTAAATTGCAGGCTGCAAATAGCATTCTCTCTCATTTGCCTACCCACATCCATCTGGAAATATCTCTCAGATCTTCTAGTCTTGTGTTCTAGACTTTTTTAGCACTCCTCTCTCCTCTTTCCTACCTTGTCCTCATCTGGATCTGGGCTCAGGTTTGCAGAAGAGACCAGTGAGTTGTAAATGAGAAGGGTCTGGGTTGCACTAACCACTTTCTCAAAGTGTCTAAAAGCTGGACCCTTGCTGCCAGAGACCTCAAAAATTGCTCTTTCACAAGATGCCAGCATCCAAACCTCATCCTGCCCTTAGCTGGTGCAGGACCCAAGGGATGGATTCGTGGAGTTTCACAGCCATGTGTGTGCCTCCCTCATTCTTCTCTGGACATCCCAGCTCCACATTCATCATGCTGGACACCAAATATCTGCATGGAAAAAAGCCAGCCCAGCACCTTTAAAAGCCAGGGATCTAAGGTAGGTACAGTCATAGAATTATGGAATCATAGAATTCTTTCTATTGGAAAGTACCTCTAAGGTCATCAATTTGAACTGCCAGCTCAACACCACCATGGCCATTACATCATGTCCCAAAGTGCCATGGCCACACCTTTCTTGAACACCTCCTGGCCAGCCTGTTCCAATGCCTGACCACTCCTGCAGTGAAGAAGTCTCTTTTAATATCTACCCTAAACCTCTCTGGTACAGTTTCAGGTGACGTCCTCTCCCACCTGACAACTAGGGAAAAGACACCGACCCCCACCTCACTGCAACCTCCTTTCAGGGAGCTGTAGACAGCAATGAGGTCTCCTCTCAGCCTCCTCTTTTCCACACTCAACACCCCCAGTTCCCTCAGCTGCTCCTCACCAGCCCTGTTCTCCAGACCCTTCTTTAGCTTTATTGCCCTTCCGTGGACCTGCTCCAGCCCCTCAATGTCCTTCTTGGAATAAGGGACCCAAACCTGAGCTCAGTATGGAGGAGCTAAGGAGAGAATTACTCCCCCAGCTACCCAGGTACAAGCAGCCACCTCACATGCTTCCCAAAGAGGTTCCTGTACCTTAGCCACCCTAGGAAAAGTGTCTGCTGGCCCTCAGCTCCCCTATGAATCCACCAGCTCTCTCCAACTCCCCTTGGATACACACAAACCATTTCGTTCAGACTTGTCCTTGGACACCTCTTACTCGCAAGCAAATTAATCCCAACAATCAATCATTAATCAGAACTGTCCTCCAGCTAGCAGGGGAAGGGGCTGGAGCACGCCAGACTCTGCTCCCATTCGTGTCAGACACAACTGCAAGCCTGTGGAGCCACTCCAGATCCACACAGCGCCACCGAGAGCGGAGCAGGGCTGGGCACTCCATCACGCAGCACCCGAAGCCAAGCCCAGCAGCCAGCAGCCCAGCAGCTGGGCTCGATGTGACTGGCTCCAGCCAGAATGTGATTAGCAAAGAGAAAAGGGAAGGAGAAGTAGGGAGGCGGTTAGTCACCTCGCTAAGA